>NW_005871380.1:1005657-1009864 GCF_000147115.1 Myotis lucifugus
CTGCTTTAAGCATTACCCTTGTAGATGACTTCTAGCCTCAGCGGGGTTTCAGCTCCTAAGAAGCAGCCAGGCCCAGGCAGGGCAATGACATGGCTGACATCAGAACCAGCCGCCATGACTAATGACCCTCTGGGCTGGTGCTGACCAATTAGCGGAGATCTTGACCTTGAGGGGAGACACTTGGGAACCAGGTGAATATTCTATTGAGATTTTCCCCTGAGACTTCCATATTATAGCCCTCAGGGCCCTAGCCGGTTTGGCTCAGTGGATAGAGCATCAGCCTGCAGACTCAAAGGTCCCAGGTTCGATTCTGGTCAAGGGCATGTACCTTGGTTGCGGGCACATCCCCAGTAGGGAGTGTGCAGGAGGCAGCTGATTGATGTTTCTCTCTCATCGATGTTTCCAACTCTCTATCCCTCTCCCTTCCTCTCTGTAAAAAATCAATAAAATATATATATTTAAAAAAAAAAAAAAAAGCCCTCAGGACTGAAGCCCCAGTGCAGTCTCTCTATGCAGCTGCCGGAACTTTTCCTCACCCCCTTCTCCCAGACGTGTTTTCCTTGCCTCTTTTTTCTCCCTCACCCAAGGATATTTTTCTATTGATTTTTAGTGGGAGAGAGAGGGAAAGAGCAAAATATCAATGTGAGAGAAACACATGAATTGGTTGCCTCCTGCATGTGCCCCTGCCAGGGCCCAGGCCAGGGAGGAGCCTGCAACCGAGGTATGTGCCCTTGATCAGAATCGAACCTGGGACCTTTCGGTCCACAAGCTGATGCTCTAGCCACTGAGCAAAATTGGCTAGGGCTGCCTCTTTCTCCTAAGCTCCAAGGGCTTTTCTTTTGCCCTTGTAACTGGTTTCCTGAACCCATTTCTTCAATGGCTCACTTCTACTGCTGAGACTTTCTAAATAAACTTTATCTTACGGTTTTCGTCTTGGCTCTGAATTCTTTCTTAGGCAGAACTCAAGGTTGCTGAACCCAAGTCCAGTCTGACTCACCAGGTCTAATTGCTGGTGCCCTTTCTCCACCAAACTCCAGTCCAACCTGCTCCACTGCACCCTGGGCTGAGAGTACCTTCTTAATACTCCCAGGTGTCTACAGGGACCACAGGCCCAAGATGGGGTGCAGCGCATCGGAACTCACCGTAGGAGGGGCTCCTTCATGAGGGGTGAGTTCTAGAGAGTGAAAATGGAGTGGGCCTCTGTAGAGCCAATCAGGAATCCCAAAGGGCGGCCTGCGCCATGGCACAGCTGTAGGGGCGAAGTAGTCCTCTGAACCAGCAAAAGGGCGGGCGGACCGGAAGCCAGGAGCCAGCAAGGAGTAGCCCAGTGCCCCTCGTGGCACCTGTAGGCCAGGCTTAGGCCCAACCTGCTGGGCTCCGCCTCTGCTCATCTTCCTGCCCCACAGTGCCCCCCCCCACCAGCTCTTATCACCCCTGCAGACCTCCCTGTTTCCCCCCTCATCCCACTGCATCTCTGTAGACATCAATTGTACCCCTAACCCCACTAGTACCTCAACCCTTACCCCTCTGTCTGCCTTGGAACTTCCCTTCCTTTAACAGCTTGGTGCTGTTCCTTCCAATGTGGTCCTGCACTGTTTTCCTCGTTTGTGTCTGGGTTTGTTATAAACTGACATTGCATTCTTGATAGAGCTCTGCCATTCACCATTTTTTTAGTTGAACATAAAGTAGAGGCCTTCCCTGTTGGGGACACATGAATCTGTTTCAATACTTTAACAAGGTATCCAGTGGTCCCTAAGATGGATATTCCCTAACTCAATAAACATATCCTGCTACGCACAATTTCATTCCTGTTTACCCTGACCCCAGCTGCTCCGGATTCCTACCCCTCAGAAACTCTATATATAAACGCCTAAGCAACCGAACGACCAGTCAGCCGGTCACTATGACGCACACTGACGCTCAATGCACAGGATCAGGCTCCCTCCTGTCTGGATTGGGCCTGTGGGAATTGGGCTGCCTCCTGTCAGTATCGGGCCAAACCCAGCTATCCGACATCCCCAAGGGGTCCCAGATTGCGAGAGGGTGCAGGCCAGGCCGAGGGACCCCACCAGTACACAAATCTGTGCGCCGGGCCTCTAGTGAAATAATAAATGTTGTTTTATGCCTTTAAGTTTTAGGGAAAGGTTACCCAATGCTAGATAACTAACGCACTAGCTGTGTGAAGTTAGGCAAGTTCCATTGCCACGGAACCCCATTTCCTCCCTTGTGCCGAGTGAGAAATACCTGAACTAGCTCAGGCCAGGTGCAAGCACACAGCCTGGTTTGCAGTCAGTACTTCACACAAATGTCCATGTACATAAGGCAGCCTTTCAGCCACCTCCCAGGGTGGGTATGGTCATCCTCCTGCCCCTTCCTTGATGGAACTTGACCTCAAAATGTCCGGCCAAGCCACTGCACTCTTGGCCCAAGGTCACCCTTCTGCCAGGGGCAGAGGCTCTGGGCTCAGAAGGGACAGAAAAGCTGGGAGCTGTCCTCATTCCTCCAGCCAGGATGCCAGTGAACGCTGCTGGGCCAGGTGAGTGCACCTCCCCTCAAGCTCACTGTCCAGGGAGGGGCAGCCAGAGCTAACACATGGAGGGGGTACCCTGTCTCTCGCCAGGAGTGAGGAGCAGCCTGGCCTGGCTTGGGCTTTACACACTGGCTGCCACGGAGGCCCCACAAGAGCGGAGAACTGTCCTACCATCCTCTCTCAGCTGCCACTCCCTGCCCTGCTGCTGCTGCCTGCTCAGCTGCCTTCTTCAGGGCCACCACCACCCCTCTCTCCTCACCCCTTCCCTGAGGCTGGCTGCAGTATGGTTGGCTCCACCTGCTGCTCCACTGGGCTCTAGGGCTCAACCTGTTCTTCCTCCCTGTTCTCTGAGTTACTCAAGAACTACATGGCCATGTTTTGGTGTAAGAGGCTCTACGTTTTTAAAAAAGTTAAAGACCCCGGTTCATAGTCTGCAATTTGCTGCTTTCCTTCACTCTCCTTCTCTGTAGAGCTTCTCCTTGTTCTTTTCAGTAGCTGCATAGAATTCTCCAGCAATAATTTATCATTCTCTTGTTGACAAATATTTTGGTTCTTTTTCTTTGTGTGTGTGTGTGTGTGTGTGTGTCACATTAAAGCCACACTGTCACAAAGATCCTTGTACAGCTTTACATTCCCACGGGAGAGTGTCTTAGAATTTCCACAAAGAAGATATACCCATTTCATTAATGTTTATTTGCATCAGTGTTGAAGAGGCCAAAGAACTCTAAAACGGCTTGTAAAGAGAAACAGTAGCCCCTGCCTCATGTCTCCCTGCGCATCTTCCACTTACTCCTGGTTGCAGTGTTCTTTCTGTGATTTATGTCCGTCTTTCCACACACTATCTCTGTACTTGGTCTTCATTATCTACTGCCTTTCTGTTAAAAGGGGCGAGGAGTCAGCTCACTCATACCTTCTCCGACTCCGGTTTCTACCAGGGTGGAGTATGCTAATTACCAGTTGAATCAGTGCATCTGTATTATGACTGTAAATATCACCCACAGCTGAGATGAGTGAGATGCCTAGGGAACTGTGTTTGCCCTTCTTTTCTGGTATGGCTGTTTTTTTTTCTGGAGTTTTCCTCCTCTCTGCCAGCTTCTTCTTCTTCTTTTTTTTTTTAAATATATTTTATTGATTTTTTTTTACAGAGAGGAGGGGAGAGGGATAGAGAGAAACATTGATGAGAGAGAAACATCAATCAGCTGCCTCTTGCACGCCCCCTACTGGGGATGTGCCCGCAACTAAGGTACATGCCCTTGACCGGAATCGAACCTGGGACCCTTGAGTCCGCAGGCCGACGCTCTATCCACTGAGCCAAACCGGTTAGGGCTCTGCCAGCTTCTTAATTCAGTTTTTTATGTGGTGAATCCCACTAAAGAACCTATCATTTTCAGTATTTTTTCTGGAGCTGTTGAGTCTGTGTGTTCCCCATTCTTATAGTGGGATTTCTCATTATTCATTCAAAATTGCACCTTATCAAAAACAAAAAATAAGATAAAATTGCACCTTCTCTCTGAGCAATCCTGAGTCCTCCATACCTGATTTTCTCTCTCTCCCACAGCATTTATTATCTTCTAACGCCACATAAGACGTGTTTATTATGCTTGCTGTCTCCACCCCCAGCCCCAACCACAAGCCAGTGGTATCAGAGCTCCACAAGGGCAGAAGATTTGTGTTGTC
>NW_005871380.1:1009964-1103719 GCF_000147115.1 Myotis lucifugus
CCTCCCTGCGTGTTCTCTTTCTTCCACTGCTGGATCTCATGCCTTTTTTCTTGGTTTAGTGAGCACATCCCTCAGTAACTTTCTGTGAAAAGGTGCTTATGAGAATATATATATATATATGTATATATATATATATATATATCTCCATAGCTATGTATGTATTTACACTCACATTTAGTGTACACTACGGTAGATTTCTTCACATGCAAGATGGTAATGAATATTGAGCATCTTATAAGGTTGTGATGAGAATTAAGGTAAATTATAAAATGGTTAACATTCTCTAATGGTTAACATTAGTGGAGGACTAAAATAAATATAAAATAAGGTTTGTTGGGCCCTAGCTGGTTTGGCTCAGTGGATAGAGCATCAGCCTGCGAACTGAAGGGTCCCAGGTTCGATTCCGGCCAAGGGCCCATGCCAGGGGTTGCGGCCTAGATCCCTAGTAGGGGGTGTGCAGGAGGCAGCCGATCAATGATTCTGTCTCATCTAGATCCCTAGTAGGGGGTGTGCAGGAGGCAGCCGATCAATGATTCTGTCTCATCATTGATGTTTCTATCTCTCTGTCCCTCTCCCTTCCTCTCTGAAATCAATAAAGATATATATTTTTTTAAAAAAAGGTTTCTTTGGCAGGCAGTTGAATATAGTGGCTGAGGTCAGGGTGTCATGGTTGATCAGGGCAAGTTTTGAGCCCCGTGATCTAGTAACTCTATAACAGAGAGTAGGCAAGTCACTGAAGCCTCAGTTTCTTCATGTAAAAAATGAAAATGGCCTGAGAACCTATGTTTTGTTGTTAATCCTCACCTGAGGATATTTTTTCCATTGATTTTTAGAGAGTGGAAGGGAGAGAGAGACACATCGATTGGTTGCCTCCCGAATGCGCTGGGACTGGGGGCCTGGTATCAAACCTGCAACCCTGGCATGTACCTCCTTGACCAGGAATCAAACCCAAGACCTTTCGGTGCACCAGCCAGCACTCTAACCACTGAATGACACTGGCGAGGGCCAGAGTGCCTACCCTTAATGCACAGTAGGGGTTGTTAATGTAGGTTAATGTACCCAATGTTCCCAAATGTTGGGTGTGGCTTGGTACCGTGGCAAGAGCTGGCATCTACCTTGAGCTTGTCTTTGCGTCCACTGAGGGTGAGAATGTCTGCAGGAGGGTCGGCAATGGGCAATTGGCAGCATGATGCATCAAGTCCTGACAGGAACACCTGCAATTTGACCCAGCAGTTCTATCCGCTAATAATTGATGTTAAGGAAATAAGTATGGGTGTGCCTGGATGTAAGGGTAGGGCCCTGTTCATGGGGGAGGAGCCCGGGATCCACTTCAGTGTAAGTTAGGAGGGAGCTGTATCAATACCTGGATCTATAAGCCATACACTTCCTCCAGTAGAGTCCTCCTGGGCAGTGCATTGTTAAGTGGAAAAGGTGAATATCAAAGCAGCAGGAGCCCTTCTGGGGGACAGAGGTTCCACTTGCCTTTTTATTGTTTTTAAGGTCAGTACATGTGCCGAGGACTGGAAGTCTGGGCAGTCAAACACAGGCTCAATAGCCTCATGGTCCAAGGACAGCCTCTGGCATGTGGGTATCAAGACCCTGGTCTGGCACTACAAGACCTAGGCTAGGGCAAGGTACAGAACTGTGTGCTACGCCTCAGCCCCTCATCTGAAAAGTTGGGCAACAATAGCTGGATGTTTGTTTAGAGTAAATGAGATTAGACATGAAAATTCCTTACTAAGAATAAATGTTAGCGGGTCGATTATTGCTACCCAACAATTAAGTCTGGCCAGTGTGAATTAAGGGTTCGGTGATTTTATTGTTACTTCTGTATTGTCTAAAGTGTTATGTTAAAAAATAAACACATATGTCTTTTGGAAATACGGGAAAAAAGGTTATTTTAAAACATTCAAACCTTCAGGTATCAAGATGATTCTAGTTTTGTTTAAAACATCATCATTGTGCCCTGGTCAGTGGTTGAGCTTCGACCTATGAACCAGGAGGTCATGGTTCCCGCCCCGGATGTTTCTGTTTCTTGCTACCTCTCCCTTACTCTTGGAAGTCAATGATAAAAAAATAAATTAAAAAAGAACTATTATTTAAAAAGACATCACCATCACACAACAATGTGAATGTACTTTATGACAGAGTGTACACTAAAATGGCTAATGTAAATTTTATATCTATTTAACCACAATTTAAAAAAACAATAACATCATTATCAACAATAACAGCTTCCAAAAAATTAACATCATCATCAGCAGCAGCAACTACAAAGAAAATTATAAGCAAAGAAGTTCTGAACGTGTTCCTGGGACCATTCGCGGAGATGAGATGGGATTGCTCTTTGCCGTATAAACATGATTTATAGCCCAAATTTCCTCCCGTGAGCAATTCTCAGTTTTGTCACTAGTCAAGTTTCCTCTCTCCGCGTTTACGCAGAGCGGCGGGTGGGAGCCCAGCCTCGCCTCTTGTTGGGTGTGACCTTGGCGGGCTCTGCCCTGCGAGCCACGTTTTCCCCAGCCTGGGAGCCTGAGATGACAGTTCGCTTCGCGTCGCGCCCCGCCCCGCCCCGCCCCCTCCGCCCCGCCCCGCCCCCTCCGCCCCGCCTCGGATTGGCTCCCATTGGCTCGCGCCTCCATCCCTCAAGACAGGGGCGTGCCAACCCGGAAATGCGGCTCCAGGGGCTCCGCGTTACGACAGCGAGCACGGCCAATGAGTGCGGGCGGCGACCGCGGTTTGGAGGAAGTCCCGCCCAGCGTCGCGCGGGGGCGGAGCGGCGAGCGGCGGGACGGGCGAAGGATGGCTGCGGTCGTGGCTGTAGCTCTGCTGCGGAGAGGAGGACGCTGAAGAAGCGCAGAGTCGCGCAGGGCTGCGGAGAGGTGCCCGAGCCGCCGCGGGGTCCACGGCCAGGACCACCAGCCGGCTGGTGAGTGCGCTCGCGGCGCCAGGGCACAGCGGCCTGTCACCTCCCCGAGCGCGGCGGCGTCCCCGGACTCCGAGGGCCGGCCGGCCGGCTGGACGAAGGACCTTGGGCGCCGTGGGGACGCCGCTCTGTCGCCGACGGGAGCACAGTGCCGGGGTCTTAGCCCGCAGCAGGTGCACGGGCTAACACCCCGGACCGGGGAGGGGGCTGACGGGCGCGCAGGGGGCGCGGAGGCCGGGGAGGTGTCACCAGCCGGTCGGGGTGGAAGTGATTGGAAAGTTTGTTTTCGGCGCGGCCGGGAGCCCAGCCTCCGGGGTTACTTTTCCTTCTGTCGGCGGAGGAGCCGCGCGCCACTTCACCTGAATGGGGTCCCGGTGCCTCTGACCGCAGCAGACGCTGAGGGTGCGAGCCGGTGCTCAGGGGAAAGGGAGAAGGGGTTTTAGGAGGAAAGAAAAAGAAAAGCATTTGTTAGGTTAAATGTTTTGCTGAAAGCATCGCTAGTGTTTCTATATTTTTCCTGTCTGTTGCTAAAAGTATCCCTAGTGTCTTTATGTTTATTTCTCTGCTACATTCTGGACTCTCGGGAAGATGGTTGAAGGTTTTATACCTTGTGTGCGAATGTGAAGTGAGTGATGGAAGAAGGTCTAAACAGCTTTCAAAGTTTGGCTGAAAGGGCAAATCCCTTAAAATTGGTTCTCAGCCTTCCTAATACAGTTCCTCATGTTGTGGTGACCCCCCAACCATAAAATTATTTTCGTTGCTACTTCATAACTGCAATTTTGCTACTGTTATGAATCGTAATGTAAATATCTGATATGCTATATATGTTTTCTGATGGTCGCGACCCACAGGTTGAGAACCGCTGCATGAAGGAAGATCCATGAAATGTACTTGACCCTTATGGTTTGGGGGGGCGGGTCGTGAGCCCCTTTGAGAATCTGATGGAAAGTCTGCGTCCTCCTGAGAAAAACACACAGCTCCGTTGAATTTTGTAATTACTTCCGGAAGCTCTTGAACCTTCTGCAGCTCACCCATGGGCTTGGGGTTAGGAACACTGAGCTTTGTAGAGATGGGTGATAACCCGAGGTCTCAGAGCAGGAGAACCTGTTCTGTTGAGGAAAACGGTGAAGGGCAAAGGGGTGTCTTTGGTTGTAGCCCCATGTGGTGCCTGGTGAACACACAAAAACACAGCTTAGGAGGTTTGGTGAAGCTCAATTGAGGCTGAGGCTGACGGTAATCCTGGATGTTTGTAAAATAAACTTTCACCCAGGGATGCTGTTGCAGTGCAAGGTGTGTACGTTGATGGTGTCCATTGGAGGAGAAAAAGTGCATTTTCTCATAGTCTCAGTAGTTCCACGTGATGGTATTTGACACCTGGCGTTTTCTTGGCATAAGGCAGCTTTTTAGTGCAAAACGCTGGAATCCAATGAGAAGGAATGAATTACAGAATAGAGACTAGACCTCCCATCAGAAAGTGAGGGACAAGGATTTTGTGTCTGGAGCTAGGTTCCTTCACGTGTATGTGAGACTATGCCTCGTTTCCCATCAGTAATGGCAGGACACCCCCAAAATAGGATTTTATTTCTTTCTTCCTTTCTTTTTGTTTTTACAGGAGGACCAGTGGATTTCCATGTTTCAAATGAGTTTGCTGTCAAGTTTGGAACTTTAAGGTGGCACTGTACGAGTAGGAGAATCCCCTGTCCAGTGATTAATTTTCCTATTTCTTGAAGTGTGTGCAGCCAACAGGGGGAGCAGTAGGAGTTGTGAAGTCTGAAAATGGCCTAGCCCAGCTTGCTAGTCAGGTGGGCCCTGTGCTGTAGTACCACGGATGGAGCAGTTCCTTTAAGGCAGGCACTTGGCTAGATAGTTCACAGTGTTGCTTGGCTTCTGTCAGCAGTTTCCAGGTAGGTGTCATTCCCCTTTTACAGGCGTGGGAATGGGTGCAGGAAATGTCAGTACCTGTCTGGTAAAGAGAGTCAGTCTGGATGACAGCAGAGACCAGGTGCTACCCTCCCTTCACGTGAGGGTCTGCTGGCAGCTCAGGGCAGCACTCAGTCTAAGGAAGTCCTCCGTGCCACTGTCCAGGAGGTCTTTCCCGGGGGTTGTGCCTGAACGTCTTAACTGTGCTGGAGGCTGGGGGGACATTGTTCCATGGAAGGACAGCACACTTATTTCTTGGGGCAGGTGGCTGAACTCTGTGACCCCCGGAGCCTGTTGCAGCCTCACACTGTGAGAAAGCAGCTGTTTGGAAAGAGGCTCTGGTTCATCCTCATTTGAGGGCTGATATTCTGAATGGGTGAGGCTTGGCATCCTCCCTTTAGGAAAAAGAACTGTGCAACGATTTTGTTAAATGAAAAATGGGTGATTAGCCAGAGTGGCTCCCTGCATCTTAGGGTGGCGGTGTGTTTGCAGAGGTGGCTGTATCTGTGTGGGCCGGTGGTGGGGAAAACAGAGAACATGGAAAGAAGTGGGTTCTGACTTTCACTCTCCCTTTTGGCAGGTAGCTCCTCCTATAGTGTGATGTATTTCTTTTCCATGACATCCCTACAGCAGTTACTGAGCTGAGTCCAGCGCTGGCGAGGTGAAGCCCCCATGCTAATGAGGTGGAAGTGTAGGTTTGTTCTACTCTTTGGACATGCGTTTCATAAGAGGTGTCACAGCATGTGCGTGTAGAGATGTGGGGCCGGGAAAGAGGCTTGGGCAGCTAGTTAAAGCAGGTCTGGGCCTCTAGGCTGCCTCTGGCACAGCTTGGGCAGGAGGAAAAGGTATCTCCTGGGTGTGTGTCCCTTGATTCTGTGCCCTTATCTCCCGAGACTCCTGATGGGAGGTCTGGGTGCAGGTAGGGCCAGTGCATGATGACCTAGGAAGCACTGCAAAAATGGTGGGGGCAGGAAGGTGCATTCCTCCTGAGATGATGATGTGTGGAGAGCCTTCACGGGCACTTTACTATGCCCCATCCTAAAGGGGTGCCTTGTGTGGAAACCGACTTTGACTAGAGCAAGGAGCTGATGCTGAGGACGCTTGATGCAGAAATGACTCCCTCAGCAGGTGCAAGGGCTAGACCAGCCGTGGGCAAACTACGGCCCCGGGCCGGATCCGGCCCGTTTGAAATGAATAAAACTAAAAAAAAAAAAAAAGACCGTACCCTTTTAAGTAATGATGTTTACTTTGAATTTATATTAGTTCACACAAACACTCCATCCATGCTTTTGTTCCGGCCCTCCGGTCCAGTTTAAGAACCCATTGTGGCCCTCGAGTCAAAAAGTTTGCCCACCCCTGGGCTAGACTCACGTGTGCCAGCTCTGTATGCCTGCCCTTGTGATGACAGCTGGCCGTAGGGGTGTGGAGCACAGTTGTTTTGAAGGCAGGTTCAAAGGGCAGATCACCAGGGAGGAAGTGCTGGTGTGGAAACTGTAAGTTTTAGACAAGTATCATTTAGGACTTGTCAGTAGTGCCTTCTTGTGTAACCAGATAGCGTTCTTGTTCAGTGTGATACGAGGCCCTCAGAAAAAAAATTATTTGAATAATGAGAACTGATCGTGTATCCACTAGCCGAGTCAACACAACAGGCAGAGTGTGTTTTCTCAAGGATCGTGGGGAATGTGTTCTGATGCTAGTGTCTGAGAGAAGAAAGGCCTGCTGGGTTCATGATGGTTCTTGGAGTCTGTTTACAGTGTTTGATGCTGTTTTGCATTTATATAGTTGCACAAGGTCTGTTTCCATTCACTTAGTCTAGGAAAAATTTCAGATTTAAATTTTTACTCCAAGAAATTTCAGGTTGTTTTGACTGTTAGGGAGATAGTTCATGCCAAAGGATTTAGGTTTGAGGGCGATAAATCTCTTATCAGAGCAACTGAGCCAGGTATCAGTTTAAGTAGTTGGATTATAACAAACAAGAATAGTTGGGTCAGCCCTAGTTGGTTTGGCTCAGTGGATAGAGCATTGGCCTGGGGACTGAAGGGTCCTGGGTTCGATTCCGGTCAAGGGCACATGCCTGGGTTGCGGGCTCAATCCCCAGTTGGGGGCGTGCAGTAGGCATCGGATCAATGATTCTCTCTCATCATTGATGTTTCAATCTCTCCCTTTCCCTTCCTCTGGAAGCAATAAAAACATATATATATATAAAAAGAATAGTCGGATCACACACAGCCCTACAGAAGCGGGAAGCGACAGCATTGCAAACTGTGTGTGAAAAAGATGGCCAAGTCTGACATTAGCAGCCCATGACCAGGCGCATGGTCCACAGAAGGACAAACTAGTGTGATTTCCACCTGGAGTGTTTCTGAGGGGCCTGAGGAAGGTGGGCACATAGTTCCCGATGGCCCAGTGACCTCCTCTATCCACTGACAAGATCGCACGCCCTCTGTAGCAGCCACTGGGCTTTATGTTTTTGTTTTTTAATACATTTCTTTATTGATTTCAGAGAGGAACGTAGAGGGAGAGAGAGATAGAAACATCAGTGATGAGAGGGAATCATTGATGGGCTGCCTCCTGCACGCCCCCTACTGGGGATCGAGCCCACAACCCGGGCATGTGTCCTGACAAGAAATCGAACCTTGACCTCCTGGTTCATAGATTGATGTTCAACCATTGAGCCACGCCGGCCAGGCCCCAGCCACTGGGCTTTAAATCAGCTTGCAGCCTGCAGGGAATAGAAATATCGGCAGGTATGGTTTGAAGGAACGCCTGGATGCCAAGAATTTCTTTCTGCAAGTCATTGTCCTTCTGTTTGTGGAGCTGGTGGCAGGCCTGCCCACGTTGGAGAGGGCTGATGAGAGGCTGCATGTGTGTGCCTCTGCATATTATAGTTAGAATTCATCAGGCTAAAAGCTTAGCTTTTACAATGAGTTTCATTGTTTGTGCCGCACCAGCACCAAGGGTGAACCTGAGTGGGGGCGGTGAAGGATTTAGAAAAGACAGACAAGAGAAGAAAGCTGGGTCTGGGTGGGACGCTGCCTTCTCTGATGGAGAGAGACAGTGCCACGGCCTGTAAGCCATCTCTTTATTTTATAGCCAGATTCCGAGAGGCAAAGTAAGGGCGTGGTCAAGATGTTTACAACAGTCTCGTGGGTTTTGAGCCTACTCAATTACATGCACCTGAACTCTATCAAGCCCACATCACTCAGGCACGTGGGGCCACATGTTCGGACCATAGGTTCAAGCTCACAACCATAGCTGTTGGCTATAATTGTGCTGGGAGGGCTTTGCCCTCCAAGCTGGGACTTGCACGTGGCAATGAGAGGACTGTGCCCTCTCCTTAGTCCGAGGCTTGAACCTGTCCAAACACTGTAACCGCTCTCCACAATTGTTCATATCTCATTCTCCAACCTGTTTTTCTCTTTTGGAATTAATTTTACAGAGTTGCCCCTCCAATCTCCTTTCTGCACAGCTACAGAAAAAGCAAGGCAATTATTATGGTAGGAAAGGGGGCACTGAAAGGAGAGGAAAGCACTGTGAAGAAATGATGGTGATGGCTGGCAGCGGGCAGATAGGCCTCGGTGTTGAAGGCTCACCTGGCCAGTCTGTAAGCCTGTGACAGGTGCTCGGGGTTGGCTAACACCAGGTGAAATATAGACTGGCCTGGCTGCCCGCCCTGCTTTTCTTCCTCCTCCTTTCCTTGTTTCTGGTAAGTGAACTCCAAACTGATGAGTGGTGGAGGTGTGGCTCAATGTCATGCTCGGCACAGTAGATCTTTCTCCACATGTGGATGATGTTGGGAAGTTACACTGTGGGAGTTGGCCGGTCAAGTTGCAACAGAGTCTGTCTGTATCTCATTGGCCATTATTTCTCCCCCAAACAAACGCTTTATTCAAAATTTGCAGATAAGGAGCCTAGGAAGGGAGAACATCTGTTTATGGTGCCTTTTCAGGTGTCAGGATAGGCATTCTGGGTTAGGAATAAGCTGGGGCTCTCCTGTGTTGCAAACCACAGAGTTTACAATGCTGGAGGAGTGTTCCTGCCAGATGACATTTATTTATTATGGCCAGTGGCATTCTGGGGGGTGCCTTACTTGGCTGGAGCATTATCCCATATACCATAATGTCACGGGTTCGATTCCTGGTCAGGGCACATACCTAGGTTGCGGGCCAGTGTAGGAGGCATCCGATCGATGTTTCTCACATCAATGTTTCTCTCTCTCTCTTGTACCCTGGCCCCCTCTCTCTAAAAATCAATAAAAATGTATCCTCGGGTGAGGATTTTTATTTTATAAAGGGCGGCAAGTGATTGCCAATGTTGTTTTCTGACCAACAAGTAGATTTTACTGAGTAAAGCTTTTAACACGTATGGAATCTTAAGTACATGGATTGAGTTATCTTTGAAGTGCTGCTGTTTTTTTCTGATGCAGCTCCAGGATGACAGGCTTGAAAAGCACTAGTAGGATTTCCATGCCAGGCCCCGCTGATACTTAATGGTTTCTGCACCTCACACAGGATCTGTGTCTAAAAATACTAGTTTATTCATCTGCCCACTAGCAAATACTCCTTATACATCTGAGTCCTTCCTGAATATAGGAACTGATGAACTTGGAAGTGAGTTCAGAAGGTCTGTGGGCCCCATATGGTGTCCCCAGTGAGTAGGCAGGTGGGCAAGGATATAGTCCCTCAGAGATGTTCGTCTACAGGGAGCTCCCCTGCTGTTTCTGCTGATCCTGCCCATGTCACACTTTGTCCTTTGTAGCTATCAAGGTTAATAGTTACAGGGGATCAGCTGGGTGGTCTGTCGCTCCTTCACCCACAGGTCATCATTGTTTCCTTTCTGTCTTCTTTTAACCAGATTGGGACCTCTGTTGTATACCTGACTGTTTTGTCTCCTGCTGTTTTCACTTTTAAAAATATATACTTGTTTTTATTGATTTCAGAGAGTAAGGGAGAGGGAGAGAGAGATAGAAATGTCAGTGATGACAGAGAATCATTTATTGGCTGCCTCCTGCACGCCCCCCACACACTGGTGATTGAGCCTGCAACCCTGACCGGGAAATGAACTGTGACCTCCTGGTTCATCGATCGCCTTTCAACCACTGAGCCTCGCTGGCTGGGCTCACTTCACTTTTTTTTTTTCACTTCACATTTTTGAACACTGCCTAGTACTCCTCTAAGTGAACCAGAGTAGCCATTGTTCTACTGGTGGACATTTACATAAGCCGTTTCCAGTTATTAGGAGTCATTTCTTAACGAATGTTTCCTTAATATAAGTCTTATTCTGAATTTCTGACTGTTTCAGCGGGATTCTGTGTAGACGAATGTGCCAGGTCCGAAGGGCAAGAGCCCAAGGAATGATATGGTGGTGATTCCTAATTGCTTCCCAGGAAGGCCCTGCCAGTTAGGGCCCCCCTTCCTCGGTCCCTGCTGACACAGAGTATCAGCATCACCCAGACTCTCTACTAACTGGTACTAACTGGAAGGGGTTGAGGCAAGGAGTTTGAATATGGGTGAGCATATGACTATGGACAAGGACCTGCTCTGTGCCTCAGTGTCCCCATCTGTGAAAAGAATGCCCGTGGTTTTCACACCAAGAGTTGTTTTGAAGAGTAACTGTAATAATATATATGCAAAATGCTCAAAAGAGTCTGGGTATGGGAGAGGCAGCCATGGTCACTGTCCCTACCATTGACTGGTGTTCTGTGCTGGGCCTCGCTTTGTGAAATTCTTGGGGCGAAAGAAAGTTCTTAGCAGAAAGTTCTTTGTCAGTGAGCACAGCCGACCTGAGAGCAGAGTCCCTTGAGGGATGAGCTGGTTGGATTTGATGGCAGCCTCCCACCCTTTTACACAGGGTCCCAGAGGAAGGCACCTGTCCTGGTGCGTCCACACCTCCAGAGCACACTCCACCCAGGCAGCACCTAAAGGCAGCTTAACTTTCTTGAATTTGGGCACGTTCCTCTTGCTGGCTGGAGCCCTAAGCTTTGTGACAGTATCTTGACCATACAAGGCCCTGATTTTGATGTTGATTCCTCTGCTGGTGTGTTAGGGGAGCTCAGCCTTCCTATATTGTTTTCTCTGACTCACAGTTAGAATTGGGCCTCGTAATACAGTATATAATTAACTCGGTTTTAGTTACAGATGAATAAACAACACTTGGAAAGGGCCTGAGGGGCTTATTTTATGATTTGATGGTCCCTGGTTGGAGAAAGTTTGTGTCTGTGTCTTCTGTGCTATTGAATGTTAAAAGTGCTCCTGGCACGCTCCCTTCCAGTCAGCGTGAGTACTTTTCATCGTTCCCTCGTTAAATCCTCAGAGCAAGCCTGGGAGTTCCCGTTCTCCTTATCCCTGACTATGAGTAGAGGGTCTGAGCCACAGAGAGATGACATAACTTGTTCAAGGTGAGGCAGCGAGTGAGGATCAGTGCTCAGCTTGGCAGAGTGCGGTTCTAACAGTTCAGCAATAACCCTCCTCTACTTGTACCTGTAACTGTGATTGTCTATCCGAGACCCATGACTCGTTCATATGCAAAAGGCTTACACAGTTTAGTAACTAGTGATTAAGCTTTTGGAGCTCCACTCGTGTGCTATCCTACAATTAGATTCTTCCTCAGCAGGTCTGTAGAAACTTAAAAGAACTCTTAAGAGCCAGGACACATTTAAAGAATCCAGTTGTAGCTGCTGAACTCTCTGAGGTATATAGGCCTCTAGCTTTGAATCGTTGGTCCCTGTGCAGATCTAAAGGCTTCCTCAGAATGAAAGACTGTTCAGTGCACTGACCCTGAGTCTAGCTTCAACATCCCCAAGCTCAGTCTTCATGTGAAATCCTTGCTTAATTTGCATTTTATCCGTCCTAAAGAGAGAAAGATACAGAGACAGGTGAAGATGCAGGGGGATCTGAGAAACATCAGTCAACCTTCTACTCCCAAATTCAACTCCTTGGCCTCCTGACGCTGACTCAGGGCTCACGTCCTCATCTGCCCAGTGCAACACAGCCCTCTCTCCTCTCTCTTACCTCCTATGTGCTCTCAGGACAAGCTTCTGTAACTTCATCGCCACTGAGAATTGGGGGAGGTGTGCCATTTAAAGAACATGGGTCTGTATTGTAAAATCAGCTTCCATCTGCCTGGCAGTTAATCTTTTAAGGGTGATGGAAGCTGTTGTCTGCAGCTATGGAGGGGGCAAGGTGTCTACTGTGAGACTTGATTGCATGGGGAAAAAGAAATCCAAAAATATCCTTGGGTCATTTGTTTCCTTGCCCCAAATTCATTTGCATTTCAATCTATTTGTCAGCCAAAATGTTTGCTACCTTTACCGGATTTGAATATTGGATGCTGGATATTTTGATGCTGGTATTTTCCTAAACTCTCTCAGTGGCTAAGCAAGGTATTCCATAATTAAATTGCGCTTTGATATGTTTTTGGTGGCTATGAAAATGTAATTTGATCTCAAAGTAATTTTCCCTTGAGAGTTTCTACTTCTAAGAGGAGACTGCTGAACCCAGTACTCAAAAAGTCAAAGAAGTTAAAACTCTTAAGTTCTTATTTACAAACTGTGTGAAATAAATTGAAGTCTACAGAAAATGCCCAGTTTACATATGACTCTACTTCAAGTTCATTTGGAAGTCAGTGGTTTGAAACTTGTCTTTGTCTTCCCGTCAGAGATGCGCTTGCAAAGGGGTGGTTGTCATGGTCTCCAAACCCCCCTGTGCCTGCTCTGAAAAGGTGGAGTGAGCACAGCAGGTGGCAGTCCTGCTTACAGGCTCACCATGACACACTCAGAGGGTGTAGAAGGTTTACCTTGAGTGGAGTTGTGGGACATGGTGAGGCCCACTTTTCCAGAGACTCCAAAGGTGCCGATATCGATGACTGACGCTTCCTAACCAAGGTCATTGAGAACAGGCGTCCTTCCTTGTTCTTGATAGCACTGTGCCCTTGGCACACCTCCCCCAATTCTCAGTGGCAATGAAGTTACAGAAGCTTGTCCTGAGAGCACATAGGAGGTCAGAGAGAGAAGCACAGCAGGGGTCCGATCGGAGGGGAAGTAGGGAGATGGATGTGGTGCTGTTAGTGGGAAGTAGGGGAGGAAGAGTGGGGCTGGGGCACAGCCTGAGGGAGACTCCTGGTGAGAAAGACGTGGCATTGATGTAGGGCTGTGGCCATGGAGAGCCACGGGTGGCCCTGAAGGGCTTGCATTTGGGGTGGGATGCATGCATGTCTGTGTGTAAGAAAGGCCAATGATCATAACTCTCATGGTAACTCGGTGCCTACAGGACCAGGCAGAGGGCTGTGTAGTTGAGACTGTCTCTGTGACCAGCTCCATTTTATTAGGGAGGACAGGGATAAATGAATGGCACACTTAGGGTTTTGTTGCTTTAAATTTTTCCAGAGAGCTCTGGCCAGGTGGTTCAGTTGGTGAAGCGTCGTTTTGTACACCAAAAGGTTGCAGGTTTGATCCCCCATCGGCATTCATATGGGGAGGCACCTATCCAAGTGTGTATCTGTCTCTCTCTCTCTCTCTCCCCTCTCCCTCTGAACATATCCCTGGATGAGGGTTTACTTTTTTTTTTCTCTCCCGAGATTGAAATTTCAGAAGCTATTGAGGAACCAGAAGTACAATAGAGGTGTGCTGGGAGGGAATGACTCACCCACAGGACCTGTGGGCTGGCTGGCTGGATGGGGATGCCTCAAGGAGCCCTCACTGCCACACATGACCACTGGTCAGCAAGTGTATTCCAGATCCTGGAGGTGTCAGATGCTGTTTGTGCAGCTCAATTCCTTCTCAAGATGTTTTTTAAAATTAGCCTTTTAGAATAACACCTAAAGTATAAATAAACATTTGGAGTTTTCATACTGGAAGAGGGCTTTTTTCTTTTTCTTTTCATTTCACAATTGATGCTTAAATGCTTTACAAGGTAATATTGCAACCACCAGTTTCTTTAATTGCAGAAGTAAAACTATTTATTAAACATACCCATGCTAGTGAGTTATGCCTGTGGGAAGAGAGAGCAGGAAGCACTGAGTCTACCCTGTAAACATCTCCATCTGGGAGAGTCCCTGAGACTGGTCTTGCGCTGAGGTGCTTGGCTGGCTCACGTGGCGGAGGCAGGAAGGAATCCCACGGAGGAGGAAGGCTGCTCGTGACTTGTTCCTGTGTCATCGTGCCCATAGTGTGGAGTGCAGGGGACACTGCTGGGTGCTTTTGCAGCGGTGGTGGTGTAGTGACTAGCATCTCAGCCTTGGACTGATGCTGGACAGTACAGCCTTGGTTAGGCTGTCATCGGACAGGAGGTGCCCGGGTCCTCACGGGCAGCCCTGTTTCTCAGGCTCCCACTCCTGTGGGTAGAGGTGCCCAGAAGGGGTGTTTCAGGGGTGCTGAGGTCCCTGCCTGGCACCCAGGGGTTTGTCTGGAGGGATAGGCCTGCTGTGAGTCTAGAGCTGCTGCAGCCTTGGGACCTTGGCACTGGCTAGTCCTCTGTGGAGAAAGCTCTCCCCAGGTGTCCTGAGGGCTTTCCCCACATCCTCAGATGTCACCTTCCCAGTGAGGGCTTCTCTGTTTGCGTACATTTACACCAACCCCATCCAGATACTCCCCTTACCCTTCCCTGCTGTATTTTTCTCACAGTGATTATCACCATATGACACACTGTAACTTTTATCTGGTTTCTATTTTTTTTTTTGGGGGGGGGTCTTTCTACTCCACTAAAATGTGAGCTTCTTGAGGAAATGGGCTCAGTTTTGCTCTTTGCTGTCTCTCCAGTGCCCGGGAGAAATGTATGGCACACAGTAGGTGTTCAGTGAACCTTTGTTGATGAAGTGGATAAGAGCAGTGTGATCTCAAGAGCACTGCATTTGCCTTAAATCATCAAAGCTGCCGTGAGGTTCTGGCGGAGGCTGCCATTTCACATAAAGCATGTGATGGAGAAGCAGGGGTGTGTGTGTGTGTGTGTGTGTGTGTGTGTGTGTGTGTGTGATCATCTGCTGTTGCCATTTCCAAACTCCAGAATTCTTTCTATCCTTCCTAGGATGTTGATTTCAAAATGACTGGTTTTTCCTTCTGGCTCATGAAGGCTGCTGCGTTGAATCTGAAACATAGAGGAAAGCAAAACTTTAAAAAATGCTTTCAAGTTTTGCGTGATTAGCTCTTACCACATTTCACTTTTTGAACTTTAGTATCCCTCTCCTGGCCATTGCAGCACCATCTGAGCCTCCATCACCCTCCCTGAACAGTACTACAGCCCTCCAACGCTCCCTCCAAGCCCCTCACCAACCCATGCTGTGGGTGGACCACAGCAGCCAGGGGGCTGCTCTGTTCCCCCAGCACTTGTCCAGCTCTGCCATAGCCACCCTCACAACTTTACACAGCTAGTTCTGTAAATGAAGTCGGGCTTGTCACCCCATTAAGATGTAGCTTCCTAGGGGCAGGGACCATGTTTGCCTAAGGCTGTGTTGTGGGACCATGGCTGGCACAGTGGCCATGTTTGTTGAATATTTGGGTTAATAGCATAGTTGATTTACCTCTTTTAAGGAACTCTGATGAATAAAATGAGTGCATATATTTTTGTATTGAAATACCCAGAAAACCGTGGCTTTGAAGGCTCAGGTGTTCTTAGAGAAGTCACTCCACAGCCTGAGTTGTCTGCACTGGGCAAGTTAATGTCTCAGAGCTCCCCCTGAACTCCCCAGGGCTGAGGATATGGAATTGTGGGACATACTGTAACTGTGGCAAAAACAAGATATGCCTGCTGAGCTGGGTGGAGCAGTCAGAGGGTGGCTAGAGAGGTTCCTGGGGTGACTCTTGGAGTCCTGGGAGTTCGAGGTGGAGAGGAATGGTGCTTGTGGACCATGGGTGCTGCCAGCATCCTCTCCTTGCCTCTTCTCCTGGCCAGAGGGCCACCTTCCTCATCTTCCTGCATCTCTGCACACTCCCTGTTCTCTCCTCGCACTGTGGTCCCCCCAACCAATGCAGGCACGACTCCACTCAGGCCCCAGAGCAGTCTGCACGCGCAGAGCATGCTGATGGTGTCAGCCAGCTGCCAACAACAAAGGTAAGGTGACTGACTAGTGTATGTTCACTTGTAGTAAGGTGGCATGTGTCCCTTAAAGGAGAGGCTTAGGAACACCTTTCAACCTCATCGGAATTGTGCTTTGGGCTGAGTGAACTTGCCAGGCATCTTGTAAAGGTAAACTTAGCATCAAGTGCATTTGTGTTTACAGGTGGGAAAAACCTTGGCTCATACCTTCATCTTGTGACAGACTCTGTAAAGTACGAAGAACACACAAGATCTCGATCCTAGACCCACCCACAGGGTACAGCGCTAAGAATATAGACACAGGTTTAAATCTTAATACCTTTTACCTGCTGTTGGGGGACGGGGAGGGCGGTTTTTCCAAGAGAGGCGAGTCCCCGTGGGAGCAGCTGTTCCAGGCCAGGCTGTATGTGCCCAGATGCTTTTCCTCACGTCCCATTTCCTGGCTGGATATATTCTCATTCTGCAGTGGCTTGTTTTATCGTGGGATAATCAGGGCATTCTTCGTGGCAAACAAAAAGCTCCTAGCTGTGCTTTTCAAATCCCTGCTCTGAGTTGAATTTGCTTCATTAGTTAAAAAAAAAAAAAAAGAAAAAAAATCCATAGGAATGTAAATCAGAAATTATTGGGTGTAATCTTATGGGAAGTGAAATGTCAAAGGCTGGCATTTGGAAACAGCAATGTCGAGCAGAGTTGCAGCCCCGACTTGCATGTGTTGAGCCAGGAGTCCAGGCAGAACTGAAAAAGAAAGCAAGTGCTTGCGCCTGGCACTGTGTCCTTGGGCTTCAGCTCTGTGGCTGCTGGAGTGACGCGACTGCTTTCCCAGGGGCAAGGGGTTGTGCTGAGACATTGAGATGAGTGCATCTTTGCCAGGTTGGTGTTTTACCCTCTTGGGAGTGGAATGTGCATGTGGCTGCTGAGGGAGTCGGGTCATCTCACCCTCATTAGAGGTGTGCCCACTCCCTCCTCAGCCTCCTCCCGCTCTCTTGGCCCCTTGCTCTCCCTCCTCGAGCTTCCTGAATGCCCATTCTGCTCAGTCCGGTATTTCTCAATGTAAAGTCGCAGCCCTGCTTGGCGGTCTTACTGCAAAGCCTCATTAATACTGCTGTTTTATACTGTTTAGGTCATGGGTGTAAGTTTCTTATTTCCCAAACACAGCCTTATGCCACACTAAGCCCAGAGCCACTTCTGTTCTCTTTGCTCCCCTGGCCTGGGGACTCAGCCCAGTCTCCTGCCACCCCCTGGTCCGGCATCTTGACCCCAGGGCATTGCCCCAACTGCACAGACTTCCCAGATTCCTTGGATCCCACCCCTATATCTAAGGAAGCACTGGTCACACACTCTCCCACGGGCCTGCCCCTTCCTCCTAACCCTCTGGATCCCCATTGTTCTTTAGGTAAAGCCAAAGGACCCCACAGATCAGCTTTAGCCGCCTCCCTACTGGTGAAAATAATCACCATTTCCTTTAAAGGGGCCGTGGTCTGGAACAAGGGCCGGAACTTCTGTGACATGGAATCGAGGCTTTGCCTCAACCATTGTATGAAAAGAGCTGAACCATGACGTTTGCACTCACCAGGCTCAGGAGTTGTTCATCAGCTTACTGCTACCTCAGAGACAGCTGTCAGGTCAAGTAGGAAAGATCAGAGGGGGCGGGGCTCATCTCCACCTTCAGAGCCCCCAGGGTGTCTGCCTCAGTCAGATAGGACCCTGGGCTCAAGGGGGAACCCGTCTAGCAGGGAAAGGAAGTTTATTGGACGCCAACAGAGCTCAGCAGCAGGAGACACACAAAGGTGACCCAGGCCTAAAAGGTTGGAGGGACGTTGGATGGGACGGAGTCGGGAGCAGGTGAGCCAGATGGAACTGCAGTGCTGGGTGCAGAGGAACACCCCTGGGGAGCCCAAGGAGAGGAGCGGGGAGATGGGCTTGTGCTGAGCTTCTAAATGTGAGGATAGTCTGGAGAAGGGCACGTGTAGGGAAGGCCTCAAAGGACATACTACATACCTCTCTTGGAGGCTCAGCAACTCTGAGTCATTTAAAACAGAGCCCTGTATGGCTTACCTTAAAAATCCATGTGAATTTTACACTTGAATCCTTGTTCCATTATTTTTTTCTTAATCCTCACCCGAGGATATTTTTTCCATTGATTTTTAGAGAGAGTGGATCGGAGGGAAGAGAGGAGAAAAAGAGAGAAACATTGATGTGAGAGACATTGATTGGGTGCCTCCCACACACACCTCGGGCAAGGCTGGGAATTGATCCTGAGACCCTTCCATGCATGGGCTAACGCTCTAATCATTGAACCACACTGGCCAGGGCTCCTTGTTCTATTTCGAATACAAAAATGTTTTCCCAAAAACCCCACAGAGGCCACCCTTACATACTGGATCAAACACACTGATTTAGAAAGTTCGGGCCGAGAGCACTCTAGAGAGAGAGGTGCCCAGGGGCCAGGTGTTCATATGCGTAACAGAACCCTGACATCCCAGAGTAAGGTACCCTTCCAGACTCCCGGAAGACACACCAGCTCTCTGGGTACCTAGAACCTGCCATTCACCCCGATATACCTACTGCTGGGCTGACCTCAACCAGGACACCCAACACCAGAGTGGGCTTTAGAAGGGACCCTCATCATACTGTGTTTCTCCCACGTGGCATGACTCTGAGCTCCAGGTCTGCCCAGGCATCAACTGGGCTCTGAGGGCAGGACACTCAGCCCAGCGGCTGCCTTCACACTGGTCCACAGTGGTCCTAGCACGTGGCCCCACCACATCCTCCCAGAAGGGAAGTCACAGAGCCCATGACCCAGACTTGCCTCCAGGCCCACCCACCAGAGCCCAGAACTGCGGGTTCACCAGGGAAACCCTGAGACGTTGAAAAGCAAGTGGCCTTCAGGACAGGCTACACCAGTGGTCACCAAACCGCAGCTCGCGAGCCACATGCGGTCCTTTGGCCCCTTGAGTGTGGCTCTTGCACAAAATACCACGTGTGGGCGTGCACGTAGAGTGCGATTGAAACTTCGTGGCCCATGCGCAGAAGTCGGTTTTTGGCCTGGGCGAGTCTATTTTGAAGAAGTGGCGTTAGAAGAAGTGGGGGTACGTTTGCTGAGGTCGGCCCCTCAGATT
This sequence comes from Myotis lucifugus, assembly GCF_000147115.1. Lineage (NCBI taxonomy): Eukaryota > Metazoa > Chordata > Mammalia > Chiroptera > Vespertilionidae > Myotis > Myotis lucifugus. Next base: position 1,028,957 of record NW_005871380.1, read on the forward strand.
GAGGACGATTTTAGCAAAGGCCAGCTTAGGAGTACCCTAATTAAGTTAATAACAATGTACCTACCTATATAGTTTAAGTTTAAAAAATTTGGCTCTCAAAAGAAATTTCAATCGTTGTACTGTTGATATTTGGCTCTGTTGACTAATGAGTTTGCCGACCACTGGGCTACACCATCCACCAGTTACAAGCGAGCCTGTCCAGCTTTTTGCCACTGATGAGCAGCACGTCAGTACTCTGGCCAATTTCTTCTTGTGGACTCCTTTTAATTGGATGAGTTTCATTAGGAAACAGGTCCCAGGTGGCAGGGTTAGGACAGGACAGGCAGCACCACATGAGAGCAGTGTTCTTACCACTGTGCTCCACACTAGGTGGCTCATTGATGCCAGGATGGCTGAATCCCTGAATCTCACTCCCAGGGGGCTCAAGGGAGTGCTGATGGCAAATGTTTGTGCACAGAAAATCCTATGCTTTTGTATTTAGATTTCAATGGGAGAAATTTGACAGAAAGATTATATCCCGCATTTAGGTCAGGACACCAAACCCTCTCAGTTTCCAGTGGCCATGCCATCCCTGTTCCATTGCAACAAAGTAGTGGTGGTGTCCAATTCCTGGTGTGTTTGTGGAAATCCAGAAGTGATCCAGCCACGCTGCTGGTCTCCAGGGGAGGTTTGAAGCCGACATCCGTGAGCCTGCGCCATGGGACCCTGGGGCCTGAGCACGGGGCTGCCAGGACACAGAGATGAGGCCCTGGCCAAAGCCTAGACACGGTGCCTGCTGTCATTTCTCAAGAGAATAGGGAGGGCAAAGGCAGGGCAGAGCCCAAGTCACATGCTGTCCCAGGAGACCCCTGACCTAGGGTTCCTCAACCGAGGGAGGCGGTGAAGACAACCCTGACTGGGAACCCCACGCCACCACTCCTCTCAGCTGCCCAGCAATGTTCTGAGGACCAGGAAGGCATCCCAGCCTCTCCAACAGCCCACCCACAAACACAGCTGGGTTCTCCCTGCCCATGCTGCAGGCCCAGCGGTAAATCTCAGCCCTTAAATGCAGAATTGAATGCACTGCCCAGCCAAGCATCGTGGATAAACTGGATGCTACTTGTCCCTAAGGGCTGCCACTCCCTGACACCAGGTCTTGAAAATGGCGAGGAACAAAGGTAGAAAATGACAGGCTCTCACACAAGATTCTGAACAGAAAATATCTCTGTTGACATGTCATACTCCAGCCCCTTCAGTTCCTTTATAGAACTTTTGCACTTGGCTCCTTTCGATCACTTCCGGATTTCCACAAACACATTTCCACAAATGGACACGACCACTACTTTGTTGCAACAGAAAAGGGATGGCCACTGGAGGCCTGAAAGTAAGAGGGCTGAGTGTCCTGAGTTAAATGCAAGATATATTCTGTCACATTTCTCCCACTGAAATCTAAATGCAAAAGCATAGGATTTTCTGTGCACAAACATTTGCAACCAACCTAATTAGAAGCATAGTTTTTATCTATTTTGAATTTGCACATAAAACCTTCACCTATGCCCTCTTCTGCTTTGTTTTCTAGTTTCTCACAGCCTTGACCAGGAAGAAGCGGCAGACATCACCAACTACAAATGAGGAAACGGAGGCCCAGAGACCAGATGCTTGTCCCAGGCACCAGATGCACACAGCAGGGATGGGACCTCACACAGCCAACAGGCCGCACACGTGCACGAGTGTCAGCTGGTTCTGACTTCGTTTTCCCTACAGGGGACCCCACAGTGCCCTGTGTGCACCGAGATCTGAAACCCTCCAGCACGCTCGGGGAATAAAGGAAAAACAGGGCTCCACGTAGAGACGAGGGAGCATATGTCAGGGCTCCAGGTCATTCCGACCCTCAGCACTGCCCCTGGACACCTACCCTGGAAACAAAACCCTCAGACATCAGGACCCTGACCCCAGGTTGCCTCCCCAGCTGCAGGCAGACACTGCTCAGTGTAGCTTTGAATTGAGGATGACACACACGACTCAAATGAGGCTCCCAGAAGCAGAGGCCCCCACCAAGAGCCTCCTGAGGAGGCTCCTGGAACAACTGTGCCTCAGATTATCGGAGGGAGTGCCACCAAGCTCCAGGAACATGGAGATGGTTCACAGGGCCCCATTCAGTTCAGCAGGACCCGACCCATTTAGAGACCATCACCCGAGGGGGGAGGACAGTCGTGAGCAGAAAGCCATGGTGGACCTGCCACCTGCTCAGGTCACAGCTCTATGAACATTTACGTCACAAGGCAAGGGGACATCCATCTGTCCGGTTTTATCAGGTACTTCCCTCCCGAGAGACATCTCAGGTACAAAGCTCCTGCACGTAAATCCCCTGCAAATATCATGTGACTATGAGTGTGGGTGTTTAACATATAACTGTTGGCATTAGAAAATCAACTAGAGACGGAAACAGGTGGGAATCATGGCCCCCCTGGGGCAGGGACCAGTTGTAAGAACCCAGGGGCCTTGGCTGCAAACACTCTGTGGGGGCTCTGCCAGCCTGGGAATGGGCCTCCTCAGGGCCAGAGTCTCCAGTCCCCCTGGGCACCAGCCACTCTGAGGTAGAAGGCAGGACACTGCAGACAGGACACCAGCCAGGGGTTCATACCTGGCCCACTGCTCTCTCGAGGCACCTGAGCCCTCACCACCAGCTGTCTCCACGGCCACCGCCCTGCGGGCTCCCAGGTGGCCTCTGCTCTCTTCCTGCACTTGGCCCTGCTGGCGGATCCAGTGCAGAGTCCACCCTTCTTCGCTCTGGGACGGAAGGGCAGGCCTGTGGCTCCTCTGCTCCCTAACCCCCGCCTAAACTTTTGTATAGAAAACTGTATAAAAATTATGTGTTCTATTTAATTCTTATACTTTTGGGCTTGTAAGTGGCTTTTGGTACTTCTCACAATAAAAAAAATTTTTGAAGATATCAAAACAAATTCTTGAAGATTTTTTAAAATAAATAACTAGAACTGCCTGGGATTCAGCGCCCCATATCTGTTTTGAGATACCTCAGCCTGTCTATCGGCAATGAGTGGCTGGCCCAGCTCATCCTTCCAGAACCATCCCCGCACACCTGAACTCACTTGCAAAAGCAGGCCAAGATCCTGGAGGCCCAATGCTGAGGAAACCAGAGCCCACCAGAACACAACATGGGAGAGACAGTGGGTGCACCCCCACTTAGATGCCGCCCGGATGCCATGAGCCTCTCCCAACACACACCACCAGGGCAGGTGAACTCTGGAGCAGTGTTCTCCAGTTTCTTGCAAGAAACCTCAGTGACTGCCCAGGAACCTGTGCCCCTCCCCCAGGCATAGGCTCCTGTGCCCGCAGCAGGAACTGGCCTTCCAGGACCTGTCCTAAAACCAGCCAGGGGCTCTGAGTGGACAGCATGAAGAGGAGCCAGGAAGCAGGGGAGACCGGTGTGTGTGGCTGAGGTGGGAGCTGGCACCACGAGGTTTGGTAAGCCAGTGAGGCTGTGTAAGGGACATTAACAAAAAGACATCATGAGGGGGAGACGAAAGCATTTTTGGAACATTCTTTCTAAAAGTACAGAAGTAAGATAAAGACTATTAAGAGCCGACTCTAAGGACTGCAGTAACCCAGCTCCAAGCACTGGGCAGGGCGGGTGTTCCAGTCATCGTCTTCCTTAATGCTCACAAGGCCGCCATGACACAGAAGCACATTAACCTGCCCTGAGCCACACAGTCAATTAAGTTGTGGGCGGAGTCGGTCAGGGCCAGAGTACCAGCCGGGTTGCTCCATCCCACCCAATGCCCACATCCCACCAATTCTAGACTGGAATGTTCTGGGTGCTCTGTAGTGTGGGGACAGATGGCAATTAAGACCCGGTGAGCCGAAACCGGTTTGGCTCGGTGGATAGAGCGTCGGCCTGCGGACTGAAAGGTGCCGGGTTCGATTCCGGTCAAGGGCATGTACCTGGGTTGCGGGCACATCCCCAGTGGGGAGTGTGCAGGAGGCAGCTGATCAATGTTTCTCTCTCATCGATGTTTCTAACTCTCTATCTCTCTCCCTTCCTCTCTGTAAAAAATCAATAAAATATATATATATAAAAAAAGACCAGGTGAGAGCACTGGTGCTCAGAGGCCTGCTGGCACCCAGGCCACACAGACCCCCTCCCTGGTGCCAAGCAACCAGCTCCTTTAGAGGACTTGGAAGACTGCTGGCCCAGGGACTGCTGACCTGGAGAGTCCCCGGAAAGGAGCCGGGCGCACCGCTCACAGGTGAAAGCAGCCACTGACAACCTGGCCACAGCTGGCATCTCTGTTCCCCTACAAGTCTATTGGCAAAATCAGTATTCTGACCGCTGCTTAAACTAACAGCAGTCACTGCTGCTGGAGGAGAGGAACTGAAGGATACGTGTTCACTGGGCAAAAGAGGAACTGCTGTGCGGCTGACACCACTTCCTCCCGCTACCCTCAGATGACTGAGGGTGGGACAGCTGATGGCCTAGGGGCCGGTGCCCTGAAGCAAGCTCTTCTCACTCCTTTTTAGGACTTTCCAGCACTGACTCTAGGGCTGGCTCAGGTCAGAGGAGCCTTCCGGTTACGCACCTTGTGAAGAGGTGACCACTCCTCTGGGAGCAAGCACCTGCTGGACTAGGGGAGGAGGAGGACTGCTCCCAGGACACAGGGCCCATTCCCTCAGGTCCTGAGCCAACCTCGAGGCGTGGTCAGGGCTAAGAACGGACCCAGAGCCCCATCCTCCAGCGAAGTGTGAACTGACACGCACCAGTGTCTCAGGACACCCACTCGTGGCCTCAGACAGGCTGGCGCACAGCTCTCATCAGGACGGGAGACACGCGTAAGAATTCGGCCAGTTAGCCCTTCACCTCTGATCTAGTTACACTAAACAATCTACCATTTCCACTCAGAATAATCCCCACTTCTCTTGCCAAGTGGCTTAAAATATCATATTTCCACTCACAGCCCCATCACTTAGCCCCGTCTATAAAATTCCTTTCACCATCTTTCCAATCCTGACTCTTGCCAGCACCAAGTACACCTGGAATGAGCCCAAGCAAAGAACTGAAAAGGGCAAGTCATCAGAAGCACCATGACGGCCCCTCCCCTCAAAGACCCATCTGCCGCCACAGAATCTGCAACCCCAAAGCCAGGACAACGGCCCTGTCAGAGGACCAAAGCCAATGGGCAACCCACAGCTTTCTCCCGGACGGGCTCAGCTGCAGAGACCAAATCCCCCCAATCTTACTTCATCTGAGTGGTTTACCCATCAACAAGGAGTCGTATTTCCTGTTGCCCTTAAACTCCTAAAGTTTCTCCACACTGAAACGGCTGATTCAGCTCTAAACAAGGTCTAACCTGTTCATTAATACCTATGGGCCAGGTATCTGGAATACAGGAGACACAGCCAAAGTGAATCACACAGCAAGTATTTACGAAGCACTTCTGCTTCCGGGAAGGAGTATTACACCTGGCCAGCCCCTAAGGGAACCCGGAAGAGAACAAAGACCCAGGACAGACTCAGCCCCATGGAGGAAGCCCCAGGAGGAAAAGAGAATTCACACTTACACTGTCCATAAAGAGAGCCCATGGTGGCAATGGGCCCAGAGTCAGAACTTGAGACAAGAAGGTAGGGGATGGGGGGCACTGGGTCCCACTCAAGCTCAGTCCTGAGAGAGGGAATGTGAAGACTTAGGGGAAGGGGGACCAGTCGTAGCCCAGCTCCCCACCTCCCCTAGCAACCCGCCTGCCCACTCCTAAAAAAGCTCTCTGAAAATGTCCTGTTCTCCAACTCTCCCACATGGCTTCACTGACTGAGCCCCCCACCAGACATTCTTCCTTAGCAGCAGGCCACAGGCATTCTCCCAGTGAACTCCAACCCCTTGGAACTCCTCCCCTACATCTCCCCACCCAACCCCTATCCAAGCACCACCTTCTGTAAGCCCAGGTGCTCAATAAACACTAGTCCAGTGCCCAACTCCCTAATCCTCCCCTTCTCCCGAATCCTCAGATTCCTCTCAGGGTTTAGTGACTCTCTGGGACATTTTTTTTTTTTTTGTAATTAAAAAAATCCTTACCCTAGGACAGTGATGGCGAGCCTATGACGTGTGTCAGAGGTGACACGCGAACTCATTTTTTGGGTTGATTTTTCTTTGTTAAATGGCATTTAAATATATAAAATAAATATCAAAAATATACATCTTTGTTTTACTATGGTTGCAAATATCAAAAAATTTCTATATGTGACACAGCACCAGAGTTAAGTTAGGGTTTTTCAAAACACTGACATGCCAAGCTCAAAAGGTTCGCCATCACTGCCCTAGGATATGTTTTATTGACTTTAGAGAGAGGGAGAGAGAAACATCTATCAGGGTACATACCTATCCCAACTAGTATGTGTCTTCACCAGGAATCAAACCCGAGACCTTTCAGTGTACAGGACGACACTCCAACCAACTGAACCACACCTGGCCAGGGCTCTGGGACATTCTTTCATCAAAACCAAGGAGAAAGAAACTAAGAGACCAAGGATCTTACACATTTTCTCATTTGAAGTAAAAAAATCCCACTACTATGACTAATGTGAATTAGCATTACTCTTTCTGACAAATTCACATTATCTGTGACTAAAATTAACCCTTATTTATTATCAACTATTTTATGAGACAGAAACTGTAACTGCTACATTACCTTCATGTTATAAATTTGTTTTACATTTTAGAAAACAAATATGGCTAAGTGGATGATAATTGGAAAAGCAACAACATAGATATATTCTGATAAATTACCCTCCCTCAGAGAACTATTACAGTAAAGCATGAATTTTTAAAGTGGTCTTGAAACAGTCAAAGGGATGAATGGACCTAACTGTGCAAGCTCTAGTTACTGGCTCAGAATCAATTGTTTCAGTGTTGAATAGACAGCCATTGCCTCAAAACAACTCGAAGGACAAGAGCAATTTAAAATCTGACTCGATATTCAAAACAGGAACGCTGGAGTAGAGATGCTGAATGACCACTAAGACCCACTGTTTAAAAATAAAAACAAAACAGTAAAACACACACCCACACTATAAAAGGAAAATCATAGCTCACGAAAGCCTATTTCTATCCTGCAGATGACTGTCATTTTCTGGGAGGTCAGTTCTCTGAGAACTTGCTCAAATGAGCAAAGGAAGTATCTGAGGAGTGGGGGTGGGGAGGGAGAGGGCCAGAGGGCTGGCATCTCAAACTCTGATTTTATCCATGAGTGCTGGTTTTGCAGTAACTCAAGAGTTCTGGTTTCCTGATCATAGGTCATGCCACCCTGAGGATGGTCTCTGGCACGCCTCTCAAACTTGACGGATGTGAAGGTTTTGGGAAGCCTTATGCCTGGCAAGTGCTGGGCTGGCAAGGAATGAAGCCAAGTGCTATTGCATAGGCCCGACCGAAAGACCCAGGAAAGTAAGAGGAAGGCTTGTGAATTCCTGAGGATACATATAGGTAATAACTTTTTTCCAACAGCCTTTTCTGAGTTTCAATCCTATGCAGCTTGCACAGCTTCTGAGAGATACTCTGCCTCAGCCACAGCCTTGTAAAGGTCATCAACAAGATAACTTACTTTCTATTCCTATCTGGAACAACAGTGTGAACATTATATTATACAAAAGACAAGCTGCAAACCAGCCTAGAAATTCCTATCCTTTTGCTAGGGCACTGGGAGAACTAGGATAGTTAGAAGGCACTCTGTCTGAGAAAGACTTCCTACCTGGCCCTTCCATGAATCCCGAACCCACCCCTTCAGATGAACAACAGTCCCCCTGAAATAGCACTCTATGGACATCACCTTCTCAGAATGCTAAATGGGGTGCGTGTTGTGGCTGGACACAATGAAGCACCAATTCTCTAAACGCAAGTCCCTGGGAAGGGAAGACGAGCGACCGTGTCAACTGCCCCTTGCCAGCATCAAGTCAAACGTCTGGAATGTGAAAAGCGAAGGACGCCAGGGTTCTCCGACTCCAAACCCAGGAAGTGCACTGGGACGGAGAAGAGACGGTGCTGACACACCAGGGGCCACAGAGTCTAGGGAGGAAAACCTCCTCCCCTGTAGAACAGTGAGGGCTAGAAAGAGATGTGAGGGGCAGCAGCTGAGGATCCTGGAAAGCAGTGGCGCCAGAGTGTCGACCTCTTTCCCAGGCCCAGGGCAGGGAGTTTGGGGGCCTGGGTGGAGCTGGGGACAAGGGGAGTTCGGGCCATGCTCACCTCTTCGGAGTCCAGGTTGAGGTTGGCCTGGCACAAAAGGTACAGGTAAGACTTTGGATCCCGGGACAGCATGTGCCAGATGCTGAGGAAGTAAATGCTGAGCAGGTTGAGTTAGACGCTGGGCCAGGCACCCAGTCCTGGGATACAGCAGGGGAAGCAGCTCGCTAAGATTCTTTGCCGTGATTCCAGCAAGCCTTGCTACCTTGCACCAGAAGCATTGGCCTTTACTAAGATCCTCCGAGCTGTCCAGCACATTCAGTGCCAGCCCCCACCTCACTTAGAGGTGCAAGTCCGGAAAAGTGGGAGGCTGTGCCTCTCCCCATGCCCACCCCAGCCATGTGCATGCAGCCTGTGAGCCGTTGCCTTGGGGCTCAAGATGAGCTCACTGGCCTCAGTCCAGCGTGTGCTGTGCACTGACAACGGCTCTGGCCCAAATCCAGGTCACGCCCACTCCAGATCCCCGGCCAAAGGAAAAGCTATGCAGCGATTGTCTACACTCTTCATGCTTTTTTATTACAAGACTACCTCGCATATGTGTAAAATTCATCATCCAGCAACTACATCTAAAGCACAAATATTTGGGAAAAAAAAGATTCATTAAATTATGATATGATTAAATCATCGACCAAATAGAAAATTTATATAATAAAGCCAGAGAAAAAGTTGTAAAATATAGTTTACAATAATTATTCACATTCAAGGCTGTACATCAATACATATAACAACCTGGCCCCAAACATGAATTCAATCCAAATAATTCATATATTAGATTTTAAATAACACAGACTGAATTAGAGGCCAACAATAGCCAGCAAATAATCTTATATAAGAATAAAAATACAAAAGTGTATATCCTAATATCATTGCATTATTTGTTTTTCATAAGTTTTTTTTTTTTTTTTTAAATTTTTGCTTTGCCTGTACATCACAGTTACAGCTACAGACCAGGTAGCGAATATCACACATGTTCTAAGTGACTGCCACCAACCTGAAAGACAACAACAGACTATTGACTCATCCGATTTTGTGTCAAGGAACAGGTACAGCAGCTCTAAATACCACGGAAGTAAATTTTGCCGACGTCCAATCAAACCTATGATGGTGATAGAGGCTTTTCCCCTGCAAAATGAACCCTACCCATGGTCCTTCAGCTAGACAGATTAGACTAGGGTGGATTACACAGCTTAAAAAGGTTTGTTTTTTTGTAAATAGGTCTCTGTACATAATGTTTGGCGTTTGCTCGTATTGAAGAAATGACTTACGGGGAAAGTTCAGGTGTACGAAGGCTTGTTCAGTGGCACACCACAGCTGTCTGAACCAGAGAGAAAACTGCTCTTTGCTGGAACAGCTTCCTCCCCCGACCAGTTCTCCACAGGCAGCCAGATTTCAACCCTGCCGGCAGCCTGTGCCCCTCAGAGGCTCTGGCAGTGACTCCTGCCCTGGCTTAAAGCCCTTGCCCGGGAGGCTGCCCAAGAGGCAGGGCCACACCCACTTGAGTCACCACCCGTTCAGGTTAGGTTTGGATACGAAAAGAAAGAACATGGAAAAGCACGTATGGCAACATCTCCACGAACAATGCCATCTCCAAACTCCTGGCGACTGCATCCTCAGTGTAGACTGGCCAAGGGAGGGGGGTTTGAGGATTCAGAGGAGGGCGGGAGACCTAATTCTGTGCAATTCAGCCACAGTCTTTGGCGGAGCCATGTGGCACTGAGCATGGTACCTAGAAACATTTCTCATGCGTGTTTCCCTTCAGAACCAATGGACCCCAAAGTAAAGTGGAGAAATTAAGAATGAAACCGAATTTGGGTGGTCCGGGCGTGAAGACCACTAGACAACCTGCACCACTGTGGGCGAGGAGAGGGAAGTCCTTAGCCAGGACACTCGCTTTCCACCATGGAAAAGCCTGGCCGTGTGCGCTACTGAACCAAGACCCTCTGACAAAGCCCCAGGATTTGAAGAGCTGGAGGTGGGAGATGGGAGGGGGGGCACACACACTTCTGTAAAACACAACTGTCTGTGGTTTTTTCCAAGTAGAGCTTTCGCTTTTTCACTGATTCCAAACGGCCCAGCATACTCTGAGTCTATAAACTTAATTACAAATCACCCACTAAGCGTGTGGCAAGATCAGGCCAGCACTTTCTATCTCCCGACTGTGCAGATTCAAGTTCAGTACCATTGTGGACACAAAGTACAAGACTCTGAAAATATCACTAAGCACTTGAAAGCCATGGCAGCAGGGGGGGAAAGTAACTAACATGCCAGCACACCAGGTTCTTTCAATGAAGAGGAGGAAATTGACTTTTGGAAAAATCTGTCACAAAAATACTGCAGTCATGACATCATTTTTAACATTAAAAAAGAAAAAGAGCAATCTTATTCAAACACTGTTTGAATAAGAGTTTCAATACAGTTTACCAGAAATTCATTCATTTCTTCAAAATCTGAAGGAAACAACCAAGCAGGTCCTGTTCTAGAACTCTGAGCATCTAAGCAACAGATCAGACAGAGAAATAAATTAATTCCACCTGTGAAACAAACTTTTACTCAAAATACTACTTGTGGGAATGGGGGTAGGAGGGATCAGAGTAAAAAATCAAAGATTTAGAAAGACAGTCATCACAGCATTATTTAAATAGTGAAAAACTAGAAACCACCTAAATGTTTTATAACAGGGAAATAAATTATAAGATTTATAGCCATTCAACTCTACAATCATTAAAAACAATGCTTCGGAATCATTATTCATGACATGGGGAAATGCTTAAGATAAAATAAAAGTGAAAAAAGCTGGATGCACAACAGTATATATTGGCCGTGGCCAGTGTGGCTCAGTTGGTTGGAGCATCATCCTGTGAACCAAAGGGTCGAGGGTTCAATTCTTGGTCAGGGCACATACAAAGGTTTCAGATTCAATCTCCAGTTGGGGGGTGTACAGGAGGCAACTGATGGATGTTTCTTTCTCACCTGAAGTTTCTCTCCCTTCCTCTCACACTAAAAACCAATAATAAAGAGCATGTCTTTTACATTCCCAGTTTAGATGAAAAAAGCAAACAAATTTGGGGCGGAGGGAGGACAGGTTATACACCAAAATGTTCACAGTGGTCTTTTCTTTCTTTCTTTCTTTTTTTTTTTTTTAGAAAACAAATGTTTTAAGAAAATTCGGAGTCACCCAGGGCCCCCTGCCCTGGGTTGGGGTTGGTGTGCGTGCGTGCCATGGGGCCATCTCCTGCAATCCCGTCAGGCCTGGGCCAAGAGGGCTGGAGTAGGTGTAGTTCTCGCCAGCTTTGGCATGACCACAAGAGCCATTTTTTCCAAAGCAAGTCTGTCACGAGCTGTTAGTTAGGTTCAGAATAGCAGGCAGTCAATGGTGCCAATCATTGGTGGGGCTTTGCACTCCACAGGGGGCTGCCCACTGCCCATGGCCCTGGTCAGGTCCACAGAAAGAGGGGAGGAAACCATCCTGTGCAAACCCAGTCTCCTCGTTCCCAGAGACCAACAAGGCACAGTGGAGAGGAGAGCACAGACCTCCTAGCTGTCCTCCCTCCCCTCCGTGCAAGGAGAGGCCGCATGGTAGGGACTGTCTGCAGGTGGTGGTACCTGGTTTGACTTGTCTTTGCCGACTCTAAGACACATGGCTCCTGGATCTATTAAACAAAAGGGCATTTTCTTTCTCACTTTGGGTAAATCCACATTCATATTTCCAGGTATGTCTGTGTATGTACATAGAACCTTGTCCACATCTCAGAATGTAAGGCACCTGCATGCCAAGACGATCGTTGTAAGGATAAATCAGATAAAATTATCGTTGGCGGAAGTATGGGTAAGAGAAGATTACACATGGGCCTTAAAAAAAAAAAGGCCTCTGAGTGAACAGAGAAAGTTGGCTTACAGAGAAGGGCTCAGCTTACACTGGCTCGGGCGAGGGCAGTCACTGCAGCTCTGTCAACTTCGAGCTCAACCCTGAACCCTCATTTCCTGGTTTCAGAGGTTAAGATGGAGCTTGTTGGTTAAGCCCAGGAGGTAGTGGCGCTGTCCAGAAGGCAGAATGCACGGGAGGACTTGTCTCGTGAGCAGCGGCCGAGTGCCCTTATTGAACACAAATACCAGCCGCGCTCGTTCCCTGTAACCAGACACCTGAGGTGATGTGCACAGAAGCTGGCTCCTCACCCTCCTAACAGCACACACAGAGGCAGGGTTTCTGAGAAGACAAATGTCAGCATGGGAGGAAGCCTCAAGTGAAATTCTTGAAAGGGGCAAGTCAGACTCACTTTTTGAAAAGCAGATGAACACAGGCCTTTCAAACGTGAGGAAAAAGAGGAGCAGAGAGGGAGTCTGCGCTAAGGGCAACCCCCCTCCCCCAGACAGATGTGAGCTGTCTGTCTTTTTCTCAGATTTCAGAGCAGAGGACAGGCCCGAACAGAAACCACCAGCAAACCTGGCTACGACCTCTGCTCAGCCCTCTTCCCCGCCCAGCACCGTGAACTCCCCACATCCATACTCCTTCCCAGTTTAAGAACAGCCACTCTTATCACTGACAATGTGAGAAAGGCATCTCTCCTCTCCATCTGGACCACTGGTCACAGAGGGTGATGAACGGTGTGTCTGAGACAGGAGACAGGGCAGTGGTGAGGGGCTTTCCTGTGTGAGCCTTTTGCTCGTGCCTTGGTGAAAGTCTAGGAAAAGGAAAGGTGTTCATCCCCTGGGAGCAGCCTGCAGGGCCTGCCCCTCTCCCCCTGGAACAGAGGACTGCCCTCCAGGGACACCTGGGTAGGGAGAGGAACAGCCAAGCCCCACTGTCTGGGGAGCAGCAGCAAAGAAAATCAAAGAACTAGCAGGACCCGGACCATGTGTAGGTCACAGTAGAGTAGGTGCTGCCTCTAAGCATTGAAAGGAGGGAACCTGAAATGGAAGGAGAGCAGGCTGGGCGCTTGGGTTCAAATGCCAGGCGAGTTAACTCTTTTTTTCCAGGCAAAGTCCACTTGATGGAGACCGGATGGCCTGGCACCATGAGAAGGCATTAGATTCTCACTGTTGGGATGTAAGAATTTTAGGCTGTGAGCATATTCAATCACAACATGGAAAGGGTGCGTGTGCCGGCCGGGAGCCTGCCCTCCTCCCACCACCCAGATGACTGAGTACCGTCCAATTTGTGAGGAGTCTCTTGGCTCCTAATTAACTGGTCTGGGGGGGTCCTGCACACTTCAACCTTTAACAAACGCTCAGGAAGGCTCGTCAGGTCTCACTCCTCCACGTGGAGGCCACCAGGCCCTGTCTGCCTTGCTGCCCTGGTCTCATGAGGCCGGCAGAGCCGTCTGCTGGTGCAGCTGGGGCTAACCGGGCCCACTGCTGACCGTGCTCCCTTCAGCCGTGTGCATGGGTTCCAGCCCCGGAGGGCAACACCGTTCCAAGGGATGATGGATCGGAACCTTGCGGGCAGTGGCTTGTATTTCACCGACAGCCTGTTCCACTTCTCACCACTGGGAGCCTACCTGGCAGTCACAACATGTGGAGCACTTGCAGACAGAAATCCTGCAGCCAGAGCTACTCCAGGAGGAAAGCAAGGGCCCGCAGCACAGGGGATGGGCCATGAGGAAAAGAGCACACAGACAAGAGCCAAGAACCCTCCCACCCCATGGAGATCAGAGGCCGCCCCCTGCAGAGCACACACAACTCCCTGGTGAAGAGTTCCACGATAACCTAGGGGGCAGAGAGAGCCCAGAGATACACCCTGTCCCCTAGGCCACAGCAAGACCAGCAGGTGACCGGGGTGCACGGTGGAGCGCTGGTGACACTGGTCCACTGGTCCAGGTGGGAATCAGGTAGACGTGCACAGCACTGGGTCCTGGCAACAAGGACAGCTCGGGGAGGCCTCCATAGAGCACAGAGAGCAAGCAAAGCGACCCTGAATTCCTGTTCATTATTGGTTTTGTTCTTTGTGTTGTTGGGTATTTTTTTCTTCTTTTCTTTTAAATAAAAAAGCTGCAAGGTTCCACTGTCTACATTCCCCTTGAGATGGCTGGGAGGTGGTCTGGAAGCGTCCCGGATAGCCATGAGCTGCGCTGGGGCGCATGTCCTGGCAGCGAGGGCAGGGCTGTGGGCTGTCACTGCACGGTGGTGTCTGGGTGACTCTGGTATCTGTGCCTCCACACCTCCTGAATCTTTTTGCACCATTTGTGAGCATTCCCGCTCGGGTCCATCAGGTAATACGTCCTGTTTGGCTGCAGAGAAAGAAACCATTTAATGTTCTCAAAGAACTGAGTCTCCCCAAGACCAGCACCTCAACTTGTTGGGGAGAAATCATAGAAAGAAACCATCACCTGGACAGTGTGGCTTAGTGTTTGAGCGCCCACCTATGAACCAGGAGGTCACAGTTCAATTCCCAGTCAGGGCACATGCCCAGGTTGTGGGCTTGATCCCCCGACTGGGGGTGTGCAGGTGGACAGCCAATTGATGATTCTCTCTCATCACTGATGTTTCTATCTCTCTCCCCGTCTCCCTTCCTCTCTGAAATAAAAATATATTAAAAAGGAAGGAAGGAAGGAAGAAAGGAAGGAAGGAAGGAAGGAAGAAAAGAACGAAGGAGGAAAGGAAGAGAGAGAAAGAAAGAAAGAAACCGCCACCCTACTGCAGCCACTGCAGGTACCTCTGGAAGCACATGAACATGTGGATTTCTTCCTTCCACATATGTGCAGATATTAAATATGCAGGTGATGACTTATAGATCCCTCAGGTCACCCCCAAAGTAAAAAAATAAGCACAGGTGTCTCCCAGCTCAGCTCAGGACGGAGCCATGAACGTGGGGCCCTGAGACATGGGAAAGGGGGAGACAAGTGCCTCGACTCCAGCTCCTTCCTTGGGCTACAGCATTTGGATGCTTCAACTGCCTTGCAAAGGAGAATCTATAGAGACAAACTTACTGTGTGGACAAAGAAGGTTTTAAAATTCTTGGCCTCTGGTCGGAGTTCTTGTGACCATGGAATTTCACCTTTCAGGACTTTGTTGACAGGATCCACATAATATAAGTGTGGCCCTTCTGTAAGTAATAACTGTCGCCGTCGTGCAAATAAACCCTGACAAAAAAAAAAGGACCCGCTTGTTAAGGCTCAGAAGTGGGTGATGACAGTGCTTACTGCTGCCTCAGAGGCTGGACTGTCAGAGTAGCTCAGTGCACAAAAACCACTGCCAGCCACCTATCCACTCCCTGGGACAAAGGGAGCGTGCACACCTCATCCCCCATGTGGACCCGGCCTTGGATTAGAGCAGTGATGGCGAACCTTTGGAGCTCGGCGTGTCAGCATTTTGAAAAACCCTAACTTAACTCTGGTGCCGTGTCACATATAGAAATTTTTTGATATTTGCAACCATAGTAAAACAAAGATTTATATTTTTGATATTTATTTTATATATTTAAATGCCATTTAACAAAGAAAAATCAACCCAAAAAATAAGCTCGCGTGTCACCTCTGACACGTGTGTCATAGGTTCGCCATCACTGGATTAGAGTGGAAGCGCTTACTGCTTGGTCTTGGCGATCTGATGTCTTCACCCCCATTTTAGGCGCCCTGACTTTGGTTGCCACGCGCAGGAACAGCAGCACAGGCCAGCCCACCAGCTCAGGTCCCCGTGGCTAAGCAAACTCGGACGGCCCCACAATTAGTGGTCAGCCCGCTGCTTCTTGTGCCTTCTGCTCCACTCTGAGGCACAGAGCTCTGCCTGAGAACCCCCCTTCATGGAGGTTCTTATCCACCGAGGATGCCCCAGGGCGGGTCAGAAATGGGTTTCACAAGCCCAAGCTTAGAAGGGCTTGGGTCAGCAGATTTATGGAGTCGGATATGTTTTGATAAAATTAATCCATAATAAAAAAAAATAATAAAACATAATAAATAACAATTTTCCAAAACAATTTCTAGGCCCGGCCGGTGTGGGTCAGTGGTTGAGCATTGACCTATGAACCAGGAGGTTACAGTTCGATTCCTGGTCAGGGCACATGCCTGGATTGTAGGCTCAATCCCCAGTAGGAAATGTACAGGAGGCAGCCAATTAATGATTCCCTCTCATCATTGATATTTCTCTCTTCTTTCAAATCAATAAAAAAAATTCTTTTTTAAGTTAAAAAAACAAAACAATTCTAATGAAGTATTAGGTGACTGTGGTGATGTCAAGCAGACCCTCCTCAATGGGACAGAACTTTATCGGTGAACCCAGCCTTGTGGAGACACCAGAACCCTGGCTTCTGAGAAGAAATGAGAGAGGCTCTACTTCTGTTCTGCTACAGCTGAAATCTCCCTTAGCTATCAAATCTAGAGATGATCTCTAAGAAGGAAAGATGCTATGTGCGACAAGTTACTGCAGGAACCTGAGAGGAAGGCATGATCCTGAGTAAGAACCAGGAGGGAGCCCTGGCTGGTGTTGCTCTGTGGTTATTAAGTTGGCCCTCACCTTAAAGGTCACGGGTTCAATCCCCTGCCCTGGTCAGGGTGCATGGGGGAGGCAGACAATTGATGAGTCTCTCTCACATCGTTCTCTCTCCCATTCTCTTTTCCTTCCCTTCCACTCACTCGGATAAAAAAAAAAGAAAATCAATGGGAAAAATATCCTTAGGTGAGAATTAACAACAACAAAAGAACCAGGAGGGAGACACAGATGCACAGGAAGGAGCAGTGGGGGTCTGACTTACCTTTCGCTTATCTACTGGACCCATTTTTAGTATTAAATTATTTTCTACAAACTGGTGCCTACAAAAGAAAACAAGAATGAGCACTCACATAAGTCAGAGACAGAAATTCTCCAAACTCCTCCCTTCAAAACAAACCACCCAATGGCATTTGTGAACTTTGCTTTAACCAAGCCTCTCCCTTCACAGATCCAAACTCAGTAACATGAGGAAACTCCAAACGTAACTGAGCACACAAGCACTGTTGCTTTACAGAACTTACATCTGCGGTTGGACCAGAGGCCAGAAATATCACCTGCTGTCCCCTCTCACTTGGAAGCCTTCACACAACCAAGGAAAGGTAGAGGGAGACAGGGCTGCAGAGCTGAGCCCATCACACCAATCCTCGTTACTTTAAACAAAGCAGGACCAAGACACAAAACCCCTCCAAAAGGACAGAGCCTGCTGGGAGTCAACCTGAGGATGAAGCCTGGTGTTCATATGTTACCTCCATAAGCTGGGACCCCAAGTCAGTGTTCGGAATCCACTGAGCCACTTAGGACCATAAATCTCTAAAAGACTCAAGTTGGACTTGGTTTAAGAATATCTCATCTTAACTGGTGGCTCAGTTGGTTAGAGTGCTGTTCCCATACCCAGGGCTGCTGGTTCAATCCCTAGTCAGGGCACATACAAGAATCAAGCAATGAATGCATAAATAAGTGAAATAACAAATCCATGTTTCTTTCTAAAAATCAATTTTAAAAAATCTCATCTGGTGTTTCTACCATAGTAATAAAGCACTTTATTCAAACATGGCAGGAATTTGGAAGAGAAAGCTTCAAATACAGGTGTGTGTTTAAAAAATATATATATTTCAGAGGGAGGGAGAGGGAGAGAGAGATATAAACATCAATGATGAGAATCATTGAACGGCTGCCTCCTGCACTCCCCCTACTGGGGATCGAGCCTGCAACCCGGGCATGTGCCCTTGACTGGAATCAAACCTGGGACCCTTTGGTCCGCAGGCCAATGCTCTATCCACTGAGCGAAACCAGCTAGTGCAAATGCAGGTTTTCATTTAATACACATAATTAGCAAAATATAGGTCTCTTTGATTTCTAAGAGTTTAACAGAAGTTGTTTTAATGTCTTCAGGCTATCTCTTCTGGTTAAAGCTAACAGTTACTGCTTTATGTTCTGATTTTACTAAAATTCCTAATCCAAGGTTCTACTGTAGAAACAAAATATTTTATATTTGAAAACATTTCAGACAACTGTTATATCAAACAGTGACAATTTTAGCTCGTAAGTGAGCGTACCCACATGCTTTTTCGGCTCCTTTTGGGACCTAGTGCATGTTCAAGCAGTGGCCAAGCTGCTGGAACCATGTTCTCCCACTGAGTGTTCCTGGCCTAGCCTGACCCAACCAGACCAACGCCCACTGGGCTTGCCTTGCTGAGACCCCATCACCAAGGAATGAGCCCCAAGCAAACTGATGCAGCATCATGTGGATTTTGAAAATAATTAAGATGAATATTAACAACAAAAAAGGGCTGTGTCCTCTACAAGGGAAAGAACAGTACTTCACTCTCAGAGGCACTTAAAAATAAACAAACAAGCCCCAGCCGGTTTGGCTCAGGTTCGATTCCGGTCAAGGGCACATGCCCGAGTTGTGGGCTCGATCCCCAGTGGGGGATTTGCAGGAGGCAGCCGATCCATGACTCTCTCTCGTCATGGATGTTTCTCTCTCTCTCTCCCCCTCTTTCTTCCTCTCTGAAATCAATAAAAATATATTTAAAAAAGTAAACAAACAAAAACAAAGCTTGAAGCAAAGAGAAAAAACCAAGGAGATTTCTGAAAAGGAAATCTAATGAGGCTCTGCTGCAAGACAGAACTACATGGAAAACAATGGAGCCCAATAGAAAGCTTCTTCTAACTTACAGGCCCTGTTACTTAAGAACTCAATGTATAATAAAGAACCACAAGTTAACAGTAAGGGGAAGACTTTAACCCTTTGCACTCCGAACCATTCTGGACATTGGCTACCAGCTACTCGACGCTACTTTGCGGCGGAAACGTGCATTTACAGACCCTCGTATTATTTAGTATAATTTTGGAACCAAGTAACGTATTATAATGATATTGGACTTACATGAATTGGGTGACATCGAGGAATGTATATTTGCAAAAAAACAATATTTTATTGTTTATAATTTTGTACAGTATGATAAGTTTTGTAACACTCCCCAATATGCATTGCAGGCTCATTAGTGCATGTTTGACAGTAATAAGTGGTTTGACGCCTGCCACCAGGTGTTTTCCTGTTAGAATACACAATGCAGTCCCGTTTTCTTTGTCCCACATCGGGAATATGTAGTTTATTGTTTAATCCGACACAAAACCCGCTGACATTTCTTGTATATATCTTAGTAATTTTACGATATTTTGATTTAATTTCTTGTGCCATTTCAAGATAAAACTTCAGGGAAACATGCATGTCTCAAAAAGTTGCGTTGAAATAACTCAATTCCCCATAATCACTAATAAACTGCAATGTCCCCTGAGAGGGGACATCCGAGTGATATGCTAGAATTCCGATGTCCCCTGAGAGGGGACAGCGGAGTGCAAAGGGTTAATTATACCAGGCAGGGTGGAGGTGTCAATTTAACCTAGGCCAGTTCACGGCCTCAGTTAGCTGGGCTGCTGGGATACTGGGCCAGTGGGCACAAGATCACCATCAGGGAAGTCTGACGGACAGCAAGGAAAGAAAAGACCTTCCAGCATATTTGCAGCCTCACAGGGGTTAACAGGAGAGACAGTTTAAAATATTAAATCAGCCCTGGCTGGTTTGGCTCAGTGGATAGAGTGTTGGCCTGTGGACTGAAGGGTCCCAGGTTCGATTCCGGTCAAGGGCACATGCCTGGGTTGCGGGCTCGATCCCCAGTGTGGGGCATGCAGGAGGCAGCCGATCAATGATTCTCTCTCTCATCACTGATGTTTCTATCTCTCTCTCCCTCTCCTTTCCTCTCTGAAATCAATAAAAATATATTTTAAAAAAATGTTTAAAAAAATAAAATAAAATATTAAATCAAACAAAAGAAGAACTGGAAGGAAAAAAGAAGGGGATATTGGTCAAGCCTACATGAGAAGGGCCACTATTGTTTCTTTTTTTTTTTTCAAATATATTTTTATTGATTTCAGAGAGGAAGGGAGAAGGAGAGAGAGTTAGAAACATCAATGATGAGAGAGAATCATTGATTGGCTGCCTCCTGCATGACCTCCACTGGGGATCGAGCTTGCAACCCAGGCATGTGCCCTTGGCTGGAATCGAACCTGGGACCCTTCAGTCCGCAGGCTGATGCTCTATCCACTGAGCCAAGCCAGCTAGGGCAAGAAGGGCCACTATTTATTTACTATTATTATCATTAAAAAAATTTTTTTTATTGATTTCAGAGAGGAAGAGAAAGGGAGAGAGAGCTAGAAACATCAATGATGAGAAAGAATCATTGATCGGCTGCCTCCTGCACGCCCCCTACTGGGATTGGAGTCTGAAACCCTGGCATGTGCTCAGACCAGAATCCGAACCATGACTTCCTGGTTCATAGGTCCACGCTCAACCACTGAGCCACACTGGTGGGCCAGGGGAGCGGTTCCTTTTTAAAGCTGGAAACAAAATGAGCTACTTAATACAGAGTAACAGACATGACTACATGAGAACAAAAAGAACCTTTAACTACAAAAATAACCAAAATTAACAAGCAAACACACTGGAGAACATTCAGCAAATACAACCATCTGTACTTTATTGAGCATCTACAAAGGGACTGACATAAAAGGCTTAACACCTCAATGACTAAGGATACAAATTGGAAATTCCCAAAAGAGGAATTAAGTGACCCCAAAAGTTCTCAATAAAGAAACTGCCCTGGCCAGTTTCCCAGTGGTTAGAGCATATTCCCCATCAAGGGCACATACCTGGGTTGCAGGTTCAATCCTGGCCCTGGTCGGGGCATGTGGGAGGCAACCAATTGACATGGCTCTCTTGCATTGATGTTTCTGTCTCTCTCTCCCCTTCCCTTTACTTCCCCTCTCTCTCTCTAAAAAAAAAAAAAAAGGAAAAAATATCCTCAGGTGGGGATTAAAAATAATAAAAAATAAAGGTAATCCAAAAGAAAATTTTTTAATTAAAAAAAGAAAAGAAAAAAATAAACTGAGCGCCACTTTCCGTGTTCTATTGAGATGCACTGGGTGCAGGCAAGTGCCATACGGAGGCTGTGGAAGCGCGGTCTCACTCAGCACTGGCACAAAGAGCCTGAAATGAGGAGGACCTGCTGAAAAGGTAATTTGGAAATAATGTCTATCCTAAGGAACAAAAGACAAGCAAAGACCAGAAACACCCACCTTCACAACTGTTATTCACACTGTGAATCTGAAGCCACGAGATGGTTCAGCAACAGAACATTTTGGCGCCACATAGAAACACGCGAGCTCCTTCCTTGTCCCTGCAGAGTGAGGACCCCCAACTGACAGCCACAAGCCCCTCCAGCGCACATGGATACACATTCTCTCTCCCTCTCACACATTCCTGCCAGCACACAGCCACCTATCTCGGCTTCTCTAATGACAGGACACAGGAGAGCCACTGGTGCTCCAGATGGTGAAGAGCTGATGCTGGACTCCTGACCGGACCCAGTGGCTGGGGTAGATCTCCGTCTACTCCTCGAGTCCAGGAGGCAGGACTCAAGGGAGTGGACAGAGATGGTCAGAAGCTCCCTTATTAGCGTCAATACCACAGCCTATTCATTTGGTTAATTAACCAATTAAGTTAAACAAGCTACTAGTTACCCACTTTGACAAGTTTACTTAAAAGAATCCTTTTGATTTTTTACTTCAAAAGGTCAGTTCCTACTCTCCTGAAGAAAACACCCTACCCCCACACTAGGCACCTTTTTCTCTCTGGCAGTTGGCAGGTCCAGTCTGCAGATTCAAAGATGAAAGCAGACCTAAATTAAAGATCTATCTAACTCTTGGCATATAGTTAGCATGCACAAGAGGTTTTACCACAGCCCTTAGATCATACACAGCCTTCTGTCACCCAACCCTCTACAATAGGCCACATTTATCATCACCTCATTACAGATGTCAATGCAGGGGCTGAGGATCTCAAGTTGGTCACAGGCATTTCACAAGGGGTGACAGTGAAAAATCTCCCTTGAAGGATTTCCTGATTCCAAAGCCAGGGCCCTCTCCTCATCACCCTATCCCACCCCACCCAGTCTCCAAGAACACCTGTTTCAAGGATGCAAACCTGAAGCCACCAGCAAGCTAGGGCCATTTCAGGACACAGCCACCCCAGGAGAGCCCAGTGAGCCTGCCAGAGGCCCGATGTGACCACCTCAGGAGGGAACTCCATACCTGGCTTCTACGCAGGTGGAGGAGGAACAAGTGGCCAGTTTGCTCTAAAACACCAGCTCTCAAACCTTCAGAACTCAGAACCCCTTTATACTCTTAAACCTTATGGAAGCCCGAGACTGGTATGGCTCAGGGTCAGCCCATGCACCAAAGGGTCGCCATTTCGATTCCTGGTCAAGGGCATGTACCGGGGTTGCAGGTTTGATCCCTGGCCCTGGTTGGAACACATGTGGGACATGTCTCTCCCACATCGATGTTTCTCTCCCCCTACCCCCCCATTCTTTCCACCCTCTCTAAAAATCAATGGAAAAAATATCCTCAGGTGAGGATTAACAAAAAAATAAAGTCAATTTAAAAAAAAATGCAAAACGTAAGAAAAATAGTCAAAGGACTCAAAGTACCTTGACAAGTAAATACAAATGGCCAACGTATCGAGATGTTTGCTTTGATAAGAAATCAAATGCCAATTCACATGACCCTGTTTTTAGAGCATCAAAATGCTCAAGGGTCGGCATGACCGTTCGGGAAATGGGGTTGTTCACAGGCACTGCAGATACAAAGCACTGCCTTCTTAAATGTGCACGTTCACTCCACCTGCCACCCAGGACTCCACCTTTAAAGAAATATTCAGACAAGTGAGAAAAACTATGTGCAGAGGATGAGTTACAACAGCAAAACCCCTGGAACACCCCAAACATCTCACCAAGGAGCAGCAGTTATTAAATTACGGTGAATCGTGTCTGAACACAGATGCCTGGCCTGCTGAGTCCCAAACGCACTCACTCCCCCTGCCCAACGATTCTTAATACCCACTTGCAGCTGGACCCTTTGAGGGGCCTCACCCCAGAGTGTTATTGGCAGTTTTGGGAGGAGTGAGCTGGTGCTGAGCCTCACAGGCAGCGGTAATGAAGACTAGGATGTCTGCTTTCTCTGTTTACCGTGTCTCGCATTCCCTGCATTCTGCTCTGCATTTTTAAAGGGAGTACTACTTATGCCTATAAATTCTTACCAAGGGTTTCCACTGGCCTGCTTCTCCAATAATAACCTCTTCTCATCTTCGGAAAACTGTAAGTCCAGTTCAAAAGAATTAGTGTCCAGGTCATGGATATACTGCTCGATGTTGCTGCCCGCCCTCTGTGGCAGACCGGTGTCTGAGGCAGACAGGGAGTGGGAGGATGATGACGATGACACTTGCATGCAGCCAAACTGGCTCAGGAGATTGTCGTACTGCACAGAGAAGAGGGAGAAGTGAGAACAGCGCCTAATGTTCCCTAGGGTCCAAAGATGCAGACAACACTCTGACCTACGCTATACCAGCAAGCTCACGGCCTGAGGGCCTCAAAGCCCAGATGGGAGATGAGCCTCAGGGCTGTAGCCCAGTTCTGCTTCTCCTGTTAAGTGTGGGCTGCTCTTTCTCCTCCACTGGATGGCTGGCCACTAAATCAAGGCAGGCCTGGATCCCTCCCTCTTTCCGAGGTGAACATGAGAAGATGCTCACCCCAGAGAGCAGCTAACCCTCAGCTTTCATCTCCAGGAAGGGAAACTTCTATAAGTCCCCATGCTGCCCCCCCTAGAGGGGGTTAGGAAGAGGAGGGATGGGCACCTATGGCCCCGGAGAACCCACCCTCCGGGGTGCAGAGGCTCAGTGGCAGGAGTTCAGAGCCCTCCTCCTTTAGCCCTGTGGTCCTATGTCTCTGAGTCTATGGCTGTCATTATATATTCCAATGTGACTGAGTTCAATTAAAAATAAAAATATACTCCTTTTCATCTCAGCAAAGATTAATTAAGCTTGATATAGACAGAGTTGCCTGCTATTCTGGAGAAAACTACAGACACTGGTGACACAGAAAATGGAATGACTCACAAATGTACCAAAAGGCAGGGGCTGTGTACTCGCACCCTCCTAGGCTGCTGAACGGGCCAGAGAGCCCCAGCAAAGACCTGGAGAGAAGTGGGCACCCAGCCTCTCCATGGCTAACAAAGAGGAAAAGGAAAAACGCCACCAGAAACAGGTGAGATGAGAATGCAGTGCATCCTTCCAAGTTCCCTGTGGCTCTAGAGCAGTGGTTCTCAACCTTCTGACCCTTTAAATACAGTTCCTCATGTTATGACCCAACCATAAAATTATTTTCGTTGCTACTTCATAACTGTAATGTTGCTACTGTTATGAATCGTAATGTAAATATCTGATATGCAGGATGGTCTTAGGCGACCCCTGTGAAAGGGTCGTTCGACCGCCAAAGGGGTCGCGACCCACAGGTTGAGAACTGCTGCTCTAGAGGGACGACTCCCTCCTGCAGACCCAGAGCCCACCCTCCTCATGTGTGGCCCCAAACAGCCTTCACCCATGTGCTCACACAGCTTCAACAGCAGCCTCAGCCCTGCCCAGTGGCTCCCAGGTAGGAGTGACCCTAGTGACACTCCTGGGGCCCCTCCTGGAGCATTCTCCACTTCCTCTCTGAAAACTGCCCCAAGGCCACCTCTGGGCAGTGTCTCTCAGCTTACAGAGGCTTCCATAAGCTTCTGTGGGTGTCTCAACAAACCTGCGAAGCCAGTGAGATGACTGGTACCACCATCTCCATTTCTGCAACAGGGAAATAAGGCTCAGAATGGGCCCAAGGTCACAACCTGAGGGCCAGTGCAGAATTCAGAACCAGACCCCTGCGTGTTTCCAATGCAGGGACTGCCTCGCTCCCATGGTGGAACTGCTAGCTGACCACCATGACCACTGCTTGCTGGGTGAGTCCTATCTTGGGGGCTCCATTGTACTGTCCCAGGGAAAGCTCCAGGTGCTCTATTTCTGCACTCCATTCTTCTCCCCTCAGCAGCACCTAGTACAGACGAGCAGCACAAACCCCAAACCTAGAAAGGACAGGTGACAAGGAGTGACAGTGGCTGGAGTGGAGGTGCTCACCAACGCAGTGAGGAAACACCGGACTGTGCTGAACACTGAACTTTTCTCCAGGGGCCACCTGGAGTCCAGACATGAGCATCACCATCAGCCACCAGCATGGGGTTAGGAACACAGATGAGAACAGGGTGCCTGCTCTCTTCACTCCCTGAATAAAGATAGTTTCTGCTCCTCTCATTCACAGGGAAGTCCCCTTCCTGCTGAAAAGGACACTAGACTCTCCTGGAGCCTCATGGGTGGTGAGATTGTCCCCTGTGACACATGTCTACCTCTGCAGTAAGGAAGTACCTCCTTGAGCAGGTTTTCTCTGTATTTGATACCTTTCCAGGTCAAAGTCTTTTCAAGGTTCACTAAACTGTCCAATTGTGAAGGGTGGTATAGGGAGCTCAGGCCGAATACTTTCCAAGGCTTTCAAACCACACAGCCTTCAAAGCTGAGGATGAGCCACCTAACAATAAGTTGTTAACCTGTAGAGCCAGTTTGAGATGGCAACATTTGAGCACCAAGAAGCCAGAGCACTTGACATGGCGAAGGCAATAAAACTGCAGACAGAAAGCCTGAAAAAGACACTCAAGAGTGTGTACACGCATACACAAACACGCACATGTACATACGCACACAGGCTACATGAAGCTGAGCTCCCCAGACACTGAGATCCGAGACAGCTGTGCCCTCCATCAGAGCTCAGCTCCATTAGAGCTCAGTCAGCCAAACATGCTGCTTCCCTGGACACCCCTGCCAAAGGCACTGGACTGGAGACACTAACATACTCCTACTGTCTGTGCCTTAGGAATAACAAGGCCGGGGGAGGAAGTCCTGGGGACGAGCCTTCTGCAGTCTGCAAACACGGAGGCCGCAGCTACTGCAACGGGGAAGCAGGTCAGGCTTCCTTCAAGTCTGGGCACAAAGGATATTTCAGGGGAAGCAAAGGGGGATGTGTTGCTTACAACAATAAGCAGGGGACATAAGGAGTTCTTGATCTTCGAGAGGTGATACCAGTAATAATTTTAATTTGGCTCTGGATGACTCTTAAAAGTCTAGAATTCCCACATCAACTAAAGTGGAACTCTACACATAACTGGTTAGAATAAGCTACAGTGACAGAACTCAAGCCAGAAAAATGGACTATCAATGATAATAAGAAAACACTTGAAGGTGGATGGTGGGTGCACTGCAGCTCCTTGTACTCCTCTGTCCAATTCCATATGCTTCCATAAGAAAAATTTAAAGAACAAAGTGTACTTACACCTACATCTGAGTTCAAGCTGTGACTACAGCTTCCCACACATGCCAGGTGCTACACCCCTTGGGCTTGTCCCACAGCTCCCACTTTTACCAGGAACTAAAAGCTGACATTGACCAATGTCCATCCTCAATGCCATGTCCCAAAAAGTTCAAAGCAACAGCACCCCAGGCTTCTCTTGGAAAGATCAGAAGCATTCCAGAATGTTTTTAGACATATGATTATAAAAACACCAGCCAAGAGCATAAGAAAGATGCCCACCAGGAGACACAGCACCAGGAGCCCAGGGGAAAAAGTGAAGGGTGTGCTCCCACTAGCTCCAGACTCCCTCACCCACTATCTGCCTCTGGTTCAATCCCTATGGGTAAAAATTATCTAGAAAAAATGAGAAAAAGGGACTCGACCACCCCAGGGCCTGATGACCTGCACTCGGGGCAGACTCACGGACAAAAGCCACTTAGGGCTCAGTCTCGGTAAGAGACTCAGATTTGGGCTACAAAGTGTCCAGATCTATGCCAGCTTCCCCTTGAGCCCTTCATCCCATGAATCAGAGTCCTGTGGTTGATGGGCACAAACTTCCTAAGCACAGAGGAACCATTTTCACAAAGTATGACAAGCAGAATCCATCTCTGCCTGGGTTGTTCTGACACACACGAGCCAGCTTACGTTTCCATAGCAGTCTTCATCATCTTCCGACATGGCTGGTAAGTAAGCGGTGAGTTTCGGGGGTGTCTGATGATGCAGATTCTCCCATGTGATGGATTCAAAGAATGAATGAGCTTTCAGAGGGCCATATCCTTCCATTTCTTCACAGCCTAATCGCTTTGTGGCATCTAAAACCTTAAATAAATGTCAAGACATGTCAGTGTTAGGGTTAAAAAGTAACTCTGACAAAAGTTCTTTTTGAGCCCTGGGCAGTTTGGCTCAGTGGATAGAGAGTCAGCCTGCAGACTGAATGGTCCCAGGTTCGATTCTGGTCAGGAGCACATGCCCAGGTTGCGGGCTCGAGCCCCTGTAGGGGGTGTGTAGGAGGCAGCCAATCAATGATTCTCTCTCATCATTGATGTTTCTATCTCTCTCCCTCTCCCTTCCTCTCTGAAATCAATAAAAGTATATTTTTATTTTTTTTAAAATATATTTTATTGATTTTTTACAGAGAGGAAGGGAGAGCGATAGAGAGTTAGAAACATCGATGAGACAGAAACATTGATCAGCTGCCTCCTGCACATCTCCCATTGGGGATGTGCCCGCAACCCAGGTACATGCCCTTGACCGGAATCGAACCTGGGACCCCTCAGTCCGAAGGCTGACGCTCTATCCACTGAGCCAAACTGGTTTTGGCTAAAAGTATATTTTTAAAAAAAGTTCTTTTTGAGTAGTTCCTTGAACTTCCCAGTACCTCCTAGAAATAGAAAGTTCCTGCGGCCCATCCCACCTGGTCCCACCATGGGCCGGGGACAGATTGAGTCACCTTCTGGGGTTCCTTTTACTTCTCTCAAGTTTCTGTTCCTTTCCCTCTCACAGGTGAAAAGGAATCACAACTCAAAATTAATTAATAGCAGCAAGCATTATTTTAAAATATACAGTTGAAAATTCTAAAATGAGGAAAAAAATGAACTTACTGGCTTTAATAACAAAGAGAACAAAGAATCTATCTGATGGTAAGCTATCAGATG
Source organism: Myotis lucifugus (assembly GCF_000147115.1). Classification (NCBI taxonomy): domain Eukaryota; kingdom Metazoa; phylum Chordata; class Mammalia; order Chiroptera; family Vespertilionidae; genus Myotis; species Myotis lucifugus. The sequence continues at coordinate 1,057,081 of NW_005871380.1, forward strand.
GGGGGCAAAGAGCCTGTGTCTCCCACCAGCATTGATTTCACAGGGCCCCACAGCTGTCTCTTCAGGATCTGGCTGTGTTCCTCCACCCTCAGACCCACAGAGGACCAAGCACACCCTCCCAGTGAGGGGACCGACACAGGAGGGACAGGCAAGAAGAGGCAGACTATAGCCTCAAACTGACGAGGCAGGACTGACCCTACTTCCCCAAGATCAAGTTAAGGGACAGTCTAGAGCAGTGGTTCTCAAACTTCCTAATACTGCGACCCTTTAATACAGTTCCTCATGTTGTGGTGACCCCCAACCATAAAATTATTTTCGTTGCTACTTCATAACTGTAATTTTGTTACTGTTATGAATCGTAATGTAAATATCTGATATGCAGGATGTATTTTCATTGTTACAAACTGAACATAATTAAAGCATAGTGATTAATCACAAAAACAATATGTAATTATATATGTGTTTTCTGATGGTCGTAGGCGAACAACCCCTGTGAAAGAGTCGTTTGACCCCCAAAGGGGTCGCGACCCAGAGGCTGAGAACCGCTGGTCTAGAGCCAAAGTACTCCAGGGGCAGGGACAGTGTAATTTCTAGAAGCTATATTATAAGATGGCTGCAGAGCAGGTAGAAGCTATACTCACCTGCTCCCAGCCCCAAACCAGATTCCTAGCTATATTACTAGTATAGAGCAATCAACCTGGATAACCAACTGAAGGCTAGCTGAACTGACATATAACCACGGGTTTACAGAAGAAGCCACATAGACACTGGTAAGGAGGGCAGAGATGTGGAAAGGGCTGGCCCCAGCACCCAGGTGCATTGGCAACTGAGAAGCTAGAGGGGTATCACTATGACAAAACTTCCTCCTTGCAGTAGTGTGGGGGTCTCAACCCCACTCAGGGATCCCCAACTCAAAGCAATAGAGATGGGAACATAGCATCTGGTGGTGAAAATCACTGTGGTTTCCGTCTGCCTGGGAGACCCAGGTGCCACCTTCCCTGGGACAAGCACTCCTATCGTTCCAGCACTAGGCTGGGAGTGCACTGCCCAACTGCTGGCGAGGCCACTCTGTTGTACTCAGGTCCTGTGGAGGGGTCTGCTAGTTGCATCCATCATGACATTTGGGGCCCTATTTTTCTGGGGAGGTTTTGGCGGAGACTCAGACAGTGACTAAACTGTGTGGCTTTGGAAAGAAGGCTGGTCTCCCCCACCTTGAGCCTACAGCCAGTGCCCCTACCCCCCACCTGTTGACTCACTTGGCAGGCCCTGTCCTGCGGAGTTCAGCTGTGCAGGGATACCAGAGTGCCTTGCAGAGTTGGAACTTTCAGACCATGTCTCCCAAAAAAACTTTTGTCCAGGAATCAGACAGGTGGATGCTGGGGTGTGTGTGGCTACACTGCAGGGCAGGGGAGGGGGACACTCCCATCTCTGCAGCAAGTTCAGCCACTGCTACCCCAGGAAGAAGTACCTACCCACCTCCCACAGGCTTGAAGGGACCACCTCCAACAGGAGACTGGATCAGCCTTGACAAGTCCTGGATACTCTGCCCCGCTGGGCTCAGTTCCATGGGAGGAAGGGAGAGTGGCTTAGATCTGAGGCATTCAAAGTGTGAGTCCCTTGGAGGCTATTATCTGGGACCAAGACAAAGTGCTTAGTCCCCTCCTATGGGGTGGGCTGGCATCACCCCCATGGGAGGCTCTTTTGATCTGTCCCCTGAGCCCAGGGCAGCTGAGCTTGCTCCTGCAGAGGGGATGACTGGCTATTGCTAACCTGAACCTACAGCAGGCCCTTCCACGGAGAGCTAGAATTGGAGACTCTGGCAGAGACTGACTGGTTTGGCTCTGGAGGAGGGTCCACTTTCCCCTCAGTGAGTGCCTGACTGTGTGATCCCCAAGTAGGGGACCCACTAGCCCTATCCTCCTGATCCCAGCTGCCCTGCCCTACTGAGCTCGAAACCTATAGAAGAGGCTGTGATTCATGGCCAGCCTGGGCCCACTCTACAGTCTTTCTTTGGAAGGCTTTGGAGGAAGACCAAGCAACCTTAGGGAGCCTCAGTCCTTTTACAGATCTGCCCCCAGCTCTAAGGTGGAGGAAGCTGACCCTTATACACAGATTGGCCCCTCCCACATATACCCAGGCCCAGTAGATGCTAGCCACAAACAGTGAATAGCATGGTAGTTCCAGACAGGTAGCCAAGGCTAGTTACACAGAACGTCTGACATTGCCCTGTACCTAAACCCAGCCCAAGTAGAGCTGAAATCAATACAACCAGTGGTGGGCTTCAGATCACACCAGAGCTCAACCCAACTGGCCACATAGCTGTACACCCAAAAAAGGGATTCCAGCAGGCACCAGACCCTGCTGGGAACAACTCCGCCTTGGGGGCAGCCCTTGCACAGCATCTCATATGCGGTGATCAAGGTTTACCCTTATTTTCAGCCAGCCTGAAGAGTTAAATCCACTCACGAAAGAACCAACAGCACTCAAGATTCAACTACAACAGGAGGGTGCACATAACTCACAAGAAACATTCCTGGAGCACAGAGCTCAGGTGATCTGGAAGATTGTGCCACTGATCCCAACAAGGCCCTTCACCATAAAGCCATCATAACAAGTTTGGGAGTTATAGCAGATCTACCTAATATACAGAGACAAAATGGGGAGGCAGAGAAAAATACCCCAAACAAAAGAACAAGAGAAATCCCCAAGGAAAGAATTAAATAAAATGGAAACAACCAAAATACCAGATTCAGAGTTTAAAACAATGGTTATAAGGATGCTCAAGGACTTTAGGGGAAGGATGGATGATCTCAGTGAGAACTTAACAGATATAAGGCCCAGACCTGGTAGCTCAGTTGGTTAGAGCATTGTCCCTATACACCAAGGATGTGGGGGTTCAATCCCCGGTCTGAGCCTATACAAGAATCAACCAATGAATGTATAAACAAGTGGAACAATAAATTGAGGCTTTCTCTCTCTTTTTCTCTGTCTCTACGCTTTCTCTTTCTCTCCCATCCTTAAAAAATAAGTAAAAGAAAATATTTAAAAACAAAACCCAGCCGAAACCGGTTTGGCTCAGCAGATAGAGCGTCGGCCTGTGGACTGAAAGGTCCCAGGTTCGATTCCGGTCAAGGGCATGTACCTGGGTTGCGGGCACATCCCCAGTGGGAGATGTGCAGGAGGCAGCTGATCGATGTTTCTCTCTCATCGATGTTTCTGGCTCTCTATCTCTCTCCCTTCCTCTCTGTAAAAAATCAATAAAATATATTAAAAAAAAAAAACCCCACAGAGATACTAAGCATTAAAAAGGGCATAGAAAAAAAAAATCAGAAATGAAAACAATCAAACTTTGGTTCTCAAACATCTCCTATCTCAAAAAAAATGTCTAGGTTGTTGAACAACCCTTTCATACTGACATATCATCATGACAAAAAAATGTCTCTCAGGCCACAAACATAGGAGAGAATTCAAGTCAGTTTACTGCTAAACCTTGTGTTGTCAACATCTCAGGAAATTGTGCTGTGAAAACATTTTTTTGTGTGTGCTTTTGTTGCTGGTGAAATGGACAATTAGCACAAATTTAAAACACAAAGAGGCCCTCAAGAGTGCTAATGTTGCCAAGAGTGTGTAAGAAACAATGATCACAGGCAACTGAAGAGGTAGAAAAACTATCGTTGAATTGGATAACCGAAAAGCTGTTACCCAGTGACAACATTTTGGAGGCAATGACATGCGAAAAAGCAAAAATGCCTCAGGCTGACTTCCTGAAAGACACCCCTAGAACGAGTGCTGAAAGTGATTCCTTAAGGCTAGAAAGAATGGTTGATAAATTTAAGAAAAGAAATGTGTGTTTATAGATTAAATAGTACATTAGACATGTACTGTATATATAAAAGGTTAAAACAGGGAATCATTGGGGGTCTGGAACGAATTAATTCAATTTATATGATTTCTAATGGGGAAAAAAATTCAGTTTTCAAACAAATTGCTACTCAAAGAGCCTTCTGGAATGAATTAAGTTTGATAAGCAAGGTTCTACTGTACACTAGAAGGAACCACAGCAGGTTAGATGAAGCAGAGGATCAAACCAGCGATTAGAGGAATTTAGAGGACAAGAAAACATAGTAATAAGCAACCAAGCAGAGCATCTAAAAGAAAAGAGAATTCTAAAAATTGAGCAAAGTCTAAGGGACCTCTGGGACACCATCAAGCATAACAATATCCACATCATAGGGATACTAAAAGGAGAAGAGAGTGAGAAAGGATTAGAAAATATGTTTGAAGAAATAATGGCTGAAAACTTCCCCAAGCAAGATGAATCCAAAGAGACCCACACCAAGACACATAATTAAAATGGCAAAGATTAAAGACAAAGAGATAATTTTTTGTTGTTGTTGTTAATCCTTACCTGAGGATATTTTTCCATCGACTTTATTATTAATTTATTTATGTTTTAAATATACTTTTATTGATTTCAGAGAGAAAGGAAAAGGGAGAGATACAAACATCAGTGATGAGAATCACTGATTGGCTGCCTGCTGAACGCCCCCTACTGGGGATCGAGCCCGCAACCCAGGCACCTGCCCTCAATCAGAATCAAACCTGGGACCCTTCAGTCTGCAGGCCGATGCTCTATCCACTGAACCAAACTGGCTAGGGCTAGAGATAATCTTAAAGGCAGCAAGAGAGAGATAGTTACCTATAAGGGAGTTCCTATAGGATGTCAGCTGATTTCTTAAACACTTCAAGCCAGAAGTGATTGGTACAAAGTATTCAACATGATGAAAAAGCAAGGACCTGAATCCAAGACTACTCTATCCAGCAAGGCTATCATTTAAAATTGAAGGCAAAATAAAGAGCTTCCCATACAAAAAAAAGCTAAAGGATTTCATTACCACTAAACCAGTATTGCAAGAAATGTTTTAAGAAGAAAAAATGGCTAAAAATGAAAAGAACACAGGTATAAAGAATAAAATGGCAAAAAATAAGTACCTATCAATAATAAACTTAAATGTAAACTGAATGCTCCAATCAAAAGCCATAGGGTAGCTGAATGGATAAGGAAACATGATCCATATATATGGTGACTATAAGAGACCCACTTCAGAACAAGAGATACAAACATGCCTGGGTAGTTCAGTTGGGTAGAGCATCATCCTGATAATGCCGAAGTTGTGGGTTTGATCCCTAGTCAGGGCACATACAAGAGCCAATCAATGAGTGCATAAATAAGTGGAACAACAAATCAATGTTTCTCTCTCTTTCTCTAAAAAAAAAAGAAAAGAAGCCCTAGCTGGTTTGGCTCAGTGGATAGAGCGTTGGCCTGCGGACTGGAGGGTCCCAGGTTCAATTCCAGTCAAGGGCACATGCTCAGGTTGCTGGCTGGATCCCCAGTAGGGGGTGTGTAGGAGGCAGCCAATCAATGATTCTCTCTCATCATTGATGTTTCTATCTCTATCTCCCTCTTCCTTCCTCTCTGAAATCAATAAAAAAAATTAAAAAAAAAAAAAAAGACTGAAAGTGAAGGGATGGAAAAAAATATTCCATGCAAATGGAAATGAAAAAAGCTGGGGCACCAATACTTATATCTGACAAAATAGACTTCAAAACAAAGGCCATAACAAGAGATGAAGAAGGTCACTACATAATACTAAAGGGATCAATCCAACAAGGGGATAAAACCCTTTCAAACATACATGCACCCAACATAGGAACATCTAAATATATAAAGAAAAACTCAGCCCTGACCGGTTTGGCTCAGTGGATAGAGCGTCAGCCTGCGGACTGAAGGGTCCCGGGTTCGATTCCAGTCAAGGGCATGTACCTTGGTTGCAGGCACATCCCCAGTAGGGGGCGTGCAGGAGGCAGCTGATCGGTGTTTCTCTCTCATCAATGTTTCTGACTATCCCTCTCCCTTCCTCTCTGTAAAAAATCAATAAAATATATTTTTTAAAAAAAGAAAAAGAAAATCTCAGTGGACATTAAAGGGGAGTGATTAATATGGTCATAGTAGGAGATTTCAATAACCTACTGTCACCAATGGATCTTCCAGACAAAAAAATCCACAAGGCAACAACAAACTTAAACAACACAATGAATTAGTTGGACTTAATTAATATTTATAGACTATTTCATCCCAAAACAGCAGAATATACATTATTTTCCAGTTCACCTGGAACATCCTCAAAGACAGATCACATGTTAGGACACAAAATAAGTCTTAATAAATTCAAGATTAAAATTCTATCAAGCATTGTCTCTGACCAAAATAATGAAACTAGAAATCAACTACAATAAAAAAACTGAAAAACGCCCTAACTGGTTTGGCTCAGTGGATAGAGCGTCGGCCTGTGGACTCAAGGGTCCCAGGTTCGATTCCGGTCAAGGGCATGTACCTTGGTTGCGGGCACATACCCAGTAGGGAGCGTGCAGGAGGCAGCTGATCGATGTTTCTCTCTCATCGATGTTTCTAACTCTCTATCCCTCTCCCTTCCTCTCTGTAAAAAATCAATAAAGTATATTTAAAAAAACAAAAAAAAAAAACACAAAAAAACTGAAAAACATTGCAACACCTGGAGGCTAAAATAGCATGTTAGTAAATAATGACTGGGTTAATAATCAGATTAAGGGGAAATAAAAACACTACCTGGAAACAAATGAAAATGAACACACAACAACCAAAATCTATGGGACAAAGCAAAAATAGTTCTATGAGGGAAGTTCATAGCATTACAAGCCTACCTCAAGAAAAATCTCAATCAATCTAACCCTTCCCCTAAAAACATTAGAAAAAGGACAACAAACAAAACCCAGAATAAGTAGAAGGAAATAATAAAGATCAGAGCATAAATAAGTGACATAGAAATTAAAAAAAAAAAAAGAACACTGAAACTGGTTCTTTGAAAATATAAACAAGGAGACCGAAGATGGCGGCATAGGTAAACAACGGAGACTGCTGCCGCAAACAACCACTTCAAAAATACAACTAAAAGACAGAACGGACATCACCCAGAACCACAGGAAGGCTGGCTGAGGAGAGACTCTTCAACTAGAAGGAAAGAGAACAGCATTCCGAGGCTCAGAGGAGGCGCAGTGTGGAAAATTTAAAGGTGCGGAGGTGCGCGCGCAAAGCGGGCTGGTGGCTGAGGGCGCAGTTGTCGTTTTCAATCAGGAGGGAGTCTCAGACTCTGAGCTCCAGATCTGGGCGAGTCTCTAGGGACTCAGACTCAAACGGGAGAAGCGGGATTGTCTAGCATCAGTTGGAACGTGAGGGCAGCATTCTCTCCGAGGTTTGCAGCGGTTGCTGGGGTTCTGAGAAGCAGAGCCTCTGGGAACGGGACTGAGAGCAGCCATAACTGCTCCCTCTGCCCACCCTGTTGATCCCGCCCCGCCCAAGCCCTGCGCAGAGCCATTTGCCGGATCGCCTCAGGCAAAGGCTAGATTAGCACCTCCCCAGAGGACAGAAGTTTTCCCACAGCTGATTCTCACAGCCAGTCGGCCTGGTGGTCAAATCCCTCTAGTATTAACTACAACAATCAAGGCTTAACTAGAACAAGACTGTGCACAAAGACCACAAGGGGGTGCATCAAGAAAGCATAAAAAATGCGGAGACAAAAAAACATGACAGAAATGGAGGATATAGAGCTAAAGAACGCAATTTTGAGGGCTTGCAATAAACTTGAGGAGAGCCTCACGAAAACTAATGAGACCCTCGATGCTATGATAAAGAAACAACTAGGAGAAACCAAGATGGCGGCATAGGTAAACACGGGAGTTTGCTGCCTCGAACAACCACTTCAAAATTTCAACTAAAAGACGGATCAGACATCATCCAGAACCATAGGAAAGCTGGCTGAGTGGATGTTCTACAACTAGGAGGAAAGAGAAAAGCACACCGAGGCTCAGAGGAGGCGCAGTGCTGAAGTAAAATACTAAGGTTCGGAGTGCATGCGGAGCGGGCTGGAGGCTGAGGGCACGGTTGTCGTTTTCAATCGGGAGGGAGTCTCAGGCTCTGAGCTCCAGTTCCCGGCGAGTCTCTAAGGACCCAGACTCATACGGGAGAAGCAGGACTGTCTGGCATCGGTCAGAACCCTAGGGCAGCTTTCTCTCCGTGGGGCTTGCAGCGACTACTGGGACACTGAGAAGCAGAGCCTCTGAGGGCAAGACTGAGAGCAGCCATAATTGCTAACCCCGCCCTGTGATCCCGTGGGACTCGCCCCGCCCAAGCCCTGCAGGGAGGCTTTTGCTGGATAGCCTCAGGCAAAGGCTAGATTAGCACCTCCCTAGAGATCCAGGAGCCAGGAAGCCCAGAGGTCAGAGTGGGACCATCCAGCTTGCAGCTCCGTGGAACCATAAAAGACACACTCAGGGGGCAGACTCAGTGAGCACCAAAGCCCCATCGAAGCAAGTCTAGCCCCAGAGGGGTGTCTCCAGCACAGAAGTTCTCCCACTGCAGACACAGCTGATTCTCACAGCCAATTGGCCTGGAGGTCAATTCCTCACAGTGATAACTACAACAATCAAGGCTTAACCACAACAAGACTGTGCACAAGGCCCACAAGGGGGTGCACCAAGAGTGTCTACCTCAGGTAATTGGGACACTTAGCACAGAAAGGCACTCTATCGACACAGCGAAGCATAAAAAAATGCCGAGACAAAGAGGACACAAACGACAGAATTGGAGGAAAGCAAACTGTTGGATATAGAGTTCAAAACCACACTTTCAAGGTCTTTAAAGAACTGTTTAGAAGCCGCTGATAAATTTTATAAGGCCCTCGAAAAGACTGGTGAGACCGCCGATAAATGTAGTGAGATTCTTGAAAAGACTGGTAAGACCGCCGATAAATGTAGTGAGATCCTCAAGAAATCTAATGAGACCCTCGATGTTGTGATAAAGGACCAACTAGAAATTAAGCATACACTGACTGAAATAAAGAATATTATACAGACTCCCAACAGCAGACCAGAGGGTCGCAAGGATCAAGTCAAAGACTTGAAATATGAAGAAGCAAAAAACACCCAACCGGAAAAGCAAAATGAAAAAAGAATCCGAAAATATGAAGATAGTGTAAGGAGCCTCTGGGACAGCTTCAAGCGTACCAACATCCGAATTATAGGGGTGCCAGAAGATGAGAGAGAGCAAGATATTGAAAACCTATTTGAAGAAATAATGGCAGAAAACTTCCCCTACCTGGTGAAAGAAATAGACTTCCAAGTCCAGGAAGCGCAGAGAACCCCAAACAAAAGGAATCCAAAGAGGACCACACCAAGACACATCATAATTAAAATGCCAAGAGCAAAAGACAAAGAGAGAATCTTAAAAGCAGCAAGAGAAAGAAAATCAGTTACCTACAAGGGAGTACCCATACGACTGTCAGCTGATTTCTCAACAGAAACTTTGCAGGCCAGAAGGGAATGGCAAGAAATATTCAAAGTGATGAATACCAAGAACCTACAACCTAGACTACTTTATCCAGCAAAGCTATCATTCAGAAGTGAAGGCCAGATAAAGAGCTTCACAGATAAGAAAAAGCTAAAGGAGTTCATCACCACCAAACCAGTATTATATGAAATTCTGAAAGGTATCCTTTAAGAAGAGGAAGAAGAAGAAAAAGGTAAAGATACAAATTATGAACAACAAATACACATCTAACAACAAGTGAATCTAAAAATCAAGTGAATAAATAATCTGATGTACAGAATGAACTGGTGATTGTAATAGAATCAGGGACATAGAAAGGGAATGGACTGACTATTCTTGGGGGGGGAGGAAGAAAGGGGTGTGGGGGTGAGTGAAGAGATTAGACAACAATCGTGCACCTATGGATGAGGACAGTGGGTGGGGAGTGAGGGGAGAGGGTGGGGTTGGAACTGGGTGGAGGGGAGTTATGGTGGGAAAAAAGAGTAACTAATGTAATAATCTGAACAATAAAGATTTATTTAAAAAAAAAAGAAACAACTAGAAATTAAGCATACACGGACTGAAATAAAGAATATTATACCCAATAGCGGACCAGAGGAGCGCAAGAATCAAGCCAAAGATTTGAAATGCGAAGAAGCAAAAAACACCCAACCGGAAAAGCAAAATGAAAAAAGAATCCGAAAATATGAAGATAGTGTAAGGAGCCTCTGGGTCAGCTTCAAGCGCACTAATATCAGAATTATAGGGGTGCCAGAAGATGAGAGACAGCAAGATATTGAAAACCTATTTGAAGAAATAATGGCAGAAAACTTCCCCCACCTGGTGAAAGAAATGGACTTACAGGTCCAAGAAGCGCAGAGAACCCCAAACAAAAGGAATCCAAAGAGGACCATACCAAGACACATCATAATTAAAATGCCAAGAGCAAAAGACAAAGAGAGAATCTTAAAAGCAGCAAGAGAAAGAGACTCAATTACCTACAAAGGAATACCCATACGACTGTCAGCTGATTTCTCAACAGAAACTTTGAGGCCAGAAGGGAATGGCAAGAAATATTCAAAGTGATGAATACCAAGAACCTACAACCAAGAGTACTTTATCCAGCAAAGCTATCATTCAGAATTGAAGGTCAGATAAAGAGCTTCACAGATAAGGAAAAGCTAAAGGAGTTCATCACCACTAAGCCAGTATTATACGAAATGCTGAAAGGTATCCTTTAAGAAGAGGAAGAAGAAAAAGGTAAAGATACAAATTGTGAACAACAAACATGCATCTATCAACAAGTGAATCTAAGAATCAAGTGAATAAATAATCTGATGTACAGAATGAACTGGTGATTATAATGAATCAGGGACATAGAAAGGGAATGGACTGACTATTCTTGGGGGGCAAAGGGGAATGGGAGATGCGGGAAGAGACCGGACAATAATCGTGCACCTATGGATGAGGACAGTGGGTGGGGAGTGAGGGCGGAGGGTGGGGCGGGAACTGGGAGGAGGGGAATTATGGGGGGGGGGGGGGGAAGAGGAACAAATGTAATCTGAAGAATAAAGATTTAATAAAAAAAAAAAAGAAAGAAAATATAAACAAGGCTGATGAACCTTTAATCAGACTCATCAAGAAAACAAGAGGACCCCAATAAGTAAAATCAGAAATAAAGAGATGAATAACTGACACCAAAGAAATACAAAGGATTGTAAGAAAAGACTATGAACAACTATATGCCAACAAATTGGACAACCTGGGCCAAATAGATAAATTCCTAGAAGCATAGTACCTTCCAAAATTGATTCCAGAAGAATCAGAAAACCTAGAATAGACAGATTACAACTAATGAAATTGAAGCAGTAATTGAAAAACTCCTAGCAAAGTTCTGGACCAGATGGCTTCACGGGCAAATTTTACCAAACAGTCAGAAGAATGCACACGACACTCCTCAAACTACTAAAAAAACTTCAAGAGGAAGGAAGACCTACAAACTCTTTTTATGAGGCCAGCATTATCCTAATTCCAAAACCAGACAAAGATACTACACAAAGAAAGAGAAGTATAGGCCAATATCCCTGATGAACATAGATGCAAAAATCCTCAACAAAATATTAACAAACCGCCTGGCTGGTGGCTCAGTGGTTGAGCAATGACCTATGAACCAGGAGGTCATGGTTCAATTCTTGGTCAGGGCAGGGCATATGCCCAGGTTGCGGGCTTGATCCCCAGTGGGGGGCATGCAAGAGGCAGCTGATCTCTCTCATTGATGTTTTTATTTTTCTCTCTCCCTCTCCCTTCCTCTTTGAAATCAATAAAAAACAGTATTTTTTTTAAATTAGCAAACCGATCCAGGAATACATTAAAAAGATCACACATCATGGCCAAGTGGGTTTTTTTATGGGGATGCAAGGTTGGTACAATATTCTCAAATCAATAAATGTGATACACTACTTAAACAAAATGAAGAATAAAAATCACATGATCATATGAATAGATGCAGAAAAAGCATTTGATAAAATCCAGCACCCTAAAAAAAAAGAGCAAAAACAAAAAAACCAACCCCCCACATACACACAAACATCCCACACACACAATGAAACACCAAAAAATAAAATCCAGAACCCATTTATGATAGCACCCGTATGTGATGTCAGTAATATGGGAATAGAAGGATCATATCTCAACATGATAAAGGCCATATATAACAAACCTACAGCCAACATCATACTCAGTTGGCAAAAACTAAAAGCATTTCCCTTAGATCAGGAACAAGACAAGGATGTCTGCTTTCACCACTCTTATTCAACACAGTACTGGAAGTCCTAGCCACAGCAATTAGACAAGAGGAAGAAATCAAAGGCATCCAAATTGGAAAGGAGGAAGTACAACTGTCATTATCCTCAGATGGCATGATACTGTACATAGAAAACCCTAATGATGCCACCAAAAATTACTAGATCTAATAAATGAATTTAGCAAAGTAGCGGGATACAAAATTAATATTCAGAAATCAGTGGCATTTTTATATACCGATAATGAACTATCAGTAAGAGAAATTAAGAAAATAATCCCATTTACTATTGCAACAAAAAAATAAGGTTACTAGGAATAAATTTAACCAAGAAGGTAAAAGACCTGTACTCAGAAAATTATAGGACACTGAAGAAAGAAACTGAGGAAGATACAAATAATTGGAAGCATTAACATCATTAAAATGTCCATACTACCAAAGCAATCTATAGATTCAACGCGGTTCCTATTAAAATAGCAATGGAATAACCCTGGCCAGTGTGGCTTATTGGTTAGAGAGTGGGACTGGCACCGAAGGGTCTTGGGTTTGATTCCCGGTCAAGAGCATGTTACTTGGATTGCAGGTTTGATTCCTGGCCCTGGCGAGGGTGTGTGCAGGAGACAACCAATTAATGTGTCTCCCTCACATAGATGTTTCTATCTCTCTTCCCCTCCCTCCCACACTCTCAAAAAAAAAAAAAAAATCAATGAAAAAATTATCCTCAAGTGAGGATTAACAACAACAACAAAAAAATACCAACAGCATGTTTCACAGATCCAGAACAAATATTTTAAAAAAAATTTATATGGAACCAAAAAGGACTCTGAATAACCTCAACAATATTGAGAAAGAAGATCAAAGTTGGAGTTATCACAATACCTGATATCAAACTATAACAAGGCCTGTTAATCGAAACAGCCCGGTACTAGCATAAGCACAGGCATATAGATCAATAGAACAGAACAAAGAGCACAGAAATAAACCCATACCTTTATGGTCTATTAATATTTGATAAAGGTGGTAAGAACACATAATGGAGTAAAGACAGTGTCTTCAATAAATGGTGCTGGGAAAATAGAACAGGTACATGCAAAAAGAAAAGAAACTAGACTACCGACTTACACCATATATAAGAATAAACTCAGGAACACCAATCAGAAAGAATATATGCACCCATATGTTCATAGCAGCACAATTCACAATAGCTAAGATTTGGAAACAGCCTAAGTGCCCATCAGCAGATGAGTGTCTTAAAAAACTGTGGTACATCTACACAATGGAATACTATGCTGCAGTAAAAAAGAAGGAATTCTTGCCTTTTGCAACAGCATGGATGGAACTGGAGAGCATTATGCTAAGTGAAATAAGCCAGTCAGAGAAAGATAAATACCACATGATCTCACTCATTTGTGGATTATAGAGAACAACATAGGCTGATGAACAGGGACAGATCCAAGACAGAAACAGCGATCAGACTATCAATCCCCAGAGGGAAAGTAGGGGAGGGAGGGAGTAAGGGGAAGAGATCAACCAAAGGACTTGTATGCATGCATATAAGCCAAACCAATGGACATGGACAACAGGGGGATGAGAGCACGGAGGGGGGGAGGATGGGGGTTAATGGGGGGGGATAAGGACACATTTGTAATGCCTTAACTAATAAAGAATTAAAAAAACAACAACAAAAGAATTAAAAAAACAACAACAAAAAAACAAAAAACAAAACAAAACAAAAAGAATAAACTCAAAATGGATAAAAGACTTAACTGTAAGTAGCAAAACCATAAAAACTCTAGAAGAAAATATAGCCAGTAAAATCTCAGACATCTTTTGTAGCAATACTTTTTCCAATATATCTCCCAGGGCAAGGGAAACAAAAGAAAAATAAACAAATGGGACTATATCAAACTAAAAAGCTTTTTTGAACAGCAAAAGAAACCATCAACAAAATGAAAAGGGAATCCAATGTAAGGGAGAACATATTTGCCAATGATATATCTGGTAAGGAAATAATTTCCAAAATATATAAAGAATGTACACAATCAACACCAGGAAGACAAAAAATCCAATTAAAGCCCTGGCTGGTTTGGCTCAGTAGATAGAGCGTCGGCCTGCACACTGGTGGGTCCCAGGTTTGGTTCCAGTCAAGGGCACATGCCTGAGTTGTGGGCTTGATCCCCAGCAGGGGGTGATGCGGGAGGCAGCCATTCAATGATTCTCTCTCATCATTGATGTTTCTATCTCTCTCCCCCTCTCCCTTCCTCTCTGAAATCAATAAAAATATATTTAAAAAAAAATCCAATTAGAAAGTGAGCAAAGGCCCTAACCGGTTCAGCTCAGTGGGTAGAGCATTGGCCTGCGGACTGAAGGGTCCTGGGTTTGATTCCGGTCAAGGGCACATGCGCGGGTTGCGGGCTCGATCCCCAGTGGGGGGTATGCAGGAGGCAGCTGATCAATGATTCTCTCTCATCATTAATGTTTCTCTCTCTCTCTCCCTCTCCCTTCCTCTGTGAAATCAATAAAAATAAAAAATAAAAAAATGGGCTAAGGAATTAATAGACACTTTTCCAAAGAGGACATGCAGATAGCTAATAGACATAAGAAAAATTATCAGCGTCACTAATCATCAGAGAGATGCAAATTAAAACCACAATGAGATATCACCTCCCTCATCAATAAATCAACAAACAAATGATGGCGAGGTTGTGAAGAAAAGGGAACCCTTGTACACTGTTGGTGGGAATGCAGACTGGTGCAGCCATTGTGAAAAACAGTATGGAGTTCCTAAAAAAGTAAAAAAATGCTATATATATGGCCTTAACTGGTTTTGCTCAGTGGATAGAGCATCGGCCTGCGGACCAAAGGGTCCCAGGTTCGATTCTAGTCAAGGGGACATGCCTGGTTGCAGGCTCGATCCCCAGAAGGGGGTATGCAGGAGGCAGCCAATCAGTGAAACTCTCTCATCATTGATGTTCTATCTCTCTCTCTCTCTCCCCTCTCTCTGAAATCAATAAAAATATATTAAAAAATAAAATAAAATGCTATATATATGGATGAGCAAATGCTAAATGGTACAGTAATTTCCTGATTAAGGTCAAGAATTAGGCATTTGGAAATTGGAAAGGGCTTATGATGAGACAAGGTAAGAGATACAAATCTATCTATAATCACTATCAACCCATAAATAGGTTTTTATTAAATACTAGTGGTCCAGTGCACGAATTTGTGCACACTGAAAGGAAATTAATTAGAAGAAATATTTTAATATCGCTATTCACCCTTTCTCTATAATAAAAGTGTCAACCAAATTTACAACTGACAATGACAGATGGAAACACATGCATGCGATTGGCGGCAGCGAGAGCTTTATATGTACTGTGCATGCACAAATCAACTTAGCCATATATATATATAATTTGATTAATTAGACCTGCTTTCTGATTTATTTATTTATCCCCCCCCCGTAAAATTTTGCTATTTTTTTTATTTATTTATTTATTTATTTATTTATTTATTTATTTAATTAATGGCTTAAAGTATTACAAAGGGTATTACATGTGTGTCCTTCCCCCCCCCCACCCTTGACAATCCCCTGACCTCCCCTACCCCCCAGTGTCTTATGTCCATTGGTTATGCTTATATGCATGCATACAAGTCCTTCGGTTGATCTCTTACCCGCCCGTCCCTCCTGCCCCTCAACCCTCCCCGGCCTTCCCGCTGCAGTTTGACAATCTGTTTGAGGCAGCTCTGCCTCTGTATCTATTATTGTTCATAAGTTTATAATGGTCTTTATTATCTACGAATGAATGAGATCATGTGGTATTTTTTCCTTCATTGACTGGATTTCACTTAGCATAATACTCTCCAGTTCCATCCATGCCGTTGCAAATGGTAAGAGTTCCTTCTTTTTAACAGCAGCATAGTATTCCATCGTGTAGATGTACCACAGTTTTCTAATCCATTCATCTACTGATGGGCACTTAGGCTGTTTCCAGATCTTAGCTATGGTGAAATTGTGCTGCTATGAACATATGGGTGCATATATCCTTTCTGATTGGTGTTTCTGGTTTCTTGGGATATATTCCTAGAAGTGGGATCACAGGGTCAAATGGGAGTTCCATTTCCAGCTTTTTGAGGAAACTCCATCCTGTCTTCCATAGTGGCTGCACCAGTCTGCATTCCCACCAGCAGTGCCCGAGTGTTCCTTTTTCTCCACATCCTCTCCAGCACTTGTCGTTTGTTGATTTGTTGATGATAGCCAGTCTGACAGGTGTGAGATGGTACCTCATTGTTGTTTTGATTTGCATCTCTCGGATGATTAGTGACTTTGAGCATGTTTTCATATGTCTCTTGGCTTTCTGAATGTCCTGTTTTGAAAGGTGTCTATTTAGATCCTTTGCCCATTTTTTGATTGGATTGTTTATCTTCCTTTTGTTAAGTTGTATGAGTTCCCTATAAATTTTGGAGATTAGGCCCTTATCAGATATGACATTGGCAAATATGTTTTCCCACACAGTGGGTTTTCTTGTTGTTTTGTTGATGGTTTCTTTGGCTGTGCAGAAGCTTTTTATTTTGATGTAGTCCCATTTGTTTATTTTCTCTTCAGTTTCAAGTGCCCTAGGAGCTGTATCAGTGAAGAAATTGCTTCGGCATATGTCTGAGATTTTCTTGCCTTTGGATTCTTCTAGAGTTTTTATGGTTTCCTTTCGTACATTTAAGTCCTTTATCCATTTTGAGTTTATTTTTGTGTATGGTGTAAGTTGGTGGTCTAGTTTCATTTTCTTGCATATATCTGGCCAATTTTCCCAACACCATTTATTGAAGAGACTATCTTGGCTCCATTGTATGTTCTTGCATCCTCTGTCAAATATTAATTGAGCATATTGGTTCGGGCCGATTTCTGGGCTCTCTATTCTATTCCATTGATCTATATGTCTGTTCTTGTGCCAGTACCAGACAGTTTTGAGAACAGTGGCTTTGTAATACAGCTTGATATCTGGTATCGAGATCCCACCTACTTTGTTCTTAGGATTGCTGCAGCTATTTGGGGTCTTTTTTTATTCCAGATGAATTTTTGGAGAGTTCGTTCTAGATCTGTGAAGTATGCCATTGGTATTTTAATGGGAAGTGCGTTGAATTTATAGATTGCTTTGGGTAGTATGGACATTTTAATGATGTTGGTTCTACCAATCCATGAACACTGTATGTTCTTCCATCTGTTTATGTCTTCCTCTATCTCTTTTTTCAACATCCTATAGTTTTCTAAGTAGAGGTCTTTTACCTCTTTAGTTAAGTTTATTCCTAGGTAGCTTAATTTTTTTGGTGCGATGGTAAATGGGATTGTTTTTATAATCTCTCTTTCTGAAAGTTCACTATTGGTGTATAGAAATGCCTCAAATTTCTTGGGGTTAATTTTGTATCCTGCTACATTGCCAAATTCATGTATTAAGTCTAGTAGTTTTTTGATGGAGTCTCTAGGGTTTTGTATGTATAATATCATGTCATCTGCAAATAAGGACAGTTTTACTTCCTCTTTTCCAATTTGGATATCTTTTATTTCTTCTTGTTATCTAATTGCAATGGCTAATACTTCCAGTACTATGTTGAACAGGAGTGGTGAGAGTGGGCATCCCTGTCTTGTTCCTGTTCTTAGGGGAAATGGTGTTAGTTTTTGTCCATTGAGTATGATGTTAGCTGTGGGCCTGTCATATATGGCTTTTATTGCTTTCTGATTTAGCTAAACTTTTTCCAGCCCAGTGAAGCACCCCAACTTCTCGTTCAGGTCAAATTGTCAGCAACACAGCAGTAAATATCATGAAGCAGATTATTACTGTAGATCACTCAAGGAGAACAAAGGGTAAAATATTTAACTGCAGCAGTGTTTGACTATATTCTGAGCAGTGAGAAAACCTGAAGTCATTTTCAAGGTCCACCATTTCTTCTTTCTTTTCAGTCGGGTCAAGTTTCTAAGCTTTCTAAATCTCTGTTTTCCAGCTAATGTAAAGAAAATAGAATTCCACCGAGTCTCCAATTTACCTACTCCAGGACTTCTATGAGGATTAAATGAGATGAAGCACAAGAAAATGCGGGGAAACCAAGATGGCGGCATAGGTAAACACTGGAAATTGCTGCCACCCACAACAACTTCAAAAATACAACTAAAAGACAAAACGAACATCATCCGGAACACAGGAAGGCTGGCTGAGTGGAAATTCTACAACTAGAAGGAAAGAGAAAAGCACACTGAGACTCAGAGGAGCTGCGGAAGTGCAGAGGTACAGAGGCACACACTGAAAGGGCTGGCAGCTGAGGACGCGGTTGTCTTTTTCAATCGAGAGGGAGTCTCAAGCTCCCGACTGCTCTGAACTCCAGTTCCGGGCAAGTCTCTGGGGACCCAGACTCATACGGGGAGAAACTGGACTGTCTGGCATTGGTCGGAACTTGAGGGCGGCTTTCTCTCAGAGGTGCTTGCAGCCATTTCCGGGACACTGAGATACAGGGCCTCTTAGGGTAGGACTGAGGATCAGCCATAGCTGCTTGCTCCGCCCTGTTGATTCCCTGAGACCCTGCCCCACCCAAGTTGTGCACAGAGGCTTTTGCATATGAAAGGCCTGGCCCTTTGCAATCTGAAAATTACCTAGCAAACTGCAGCTGGGCCAGACAGACCCAGAACTTCCAAAAGAAGGCCCAAAGCCCCACAGCTGCTTGCATTGCTTCACAGCTGGGCCTCATCTGGGCACCTCCAAACCCCAAACAAAGAGGAGGAATCTACAGATTTCTCCATAGCTCCTGCTGGGTAGCCTCAGGCAGAGGCTAAATTAGCACCTCCTTAGAGATCCAAGAGCCAGTGTACCCAGTGGTCAGAGTGGGACCATCCAGATTACAACTCCTCAGATCCATAAGGGACACACTCAGGGGGCAGACTCAGTGAGCACCAAAGCCCCACTGAAGCAAGTCTTGCCCCAGAAGGGTGCCTTCAGCACAGAAGTTCTCCCACTGTAGACACAGCTGATTCTCACAGCCAATTGGCCTGGAGGTCAATTCCTCCCAGTGATACCTACAACAATCAAGACTTAACTACAACAAGACTGTGCACAAAGCTCACAAAGGGTGTCCAAGCATGTCCACCCCAGGTAATTGGGGAGGCTGAGCCACTGGGCCCTATAGGACATCTAGCACAGAAAGCCACTCTACCAACACAGGGAAGCATAAAAAATGCAGAGACAAAGAAACAGGTCACAAATGACAGAAATGGAGGAAAGCAAACTACAGGATACAGAGTTCAAAACCACCCTTATAAAGAATTTTCTAGAAACCGCCAATAAACTTAGTGAGACCCTCAAGAAATCTAGTGAGACCCTCGAGGATATGAAAAAGGACCAACTAGAAATTAAGCATACACTGACTGAAATAAAGAATATTATACAGAGTTCCAACAGCAGACTAGAGGATTGCAAGAATCAAGTCAAAGATTTGAAATATGAAGAAGCAAAAAACAACCAACTGGAAAAACAAAAAGAAAAAAGAATCCAAAAATATGAAGATAGTGTAAGGAGCCTCTGGGACAACTTCAAGAGCACCAACACCCGAATTATGGGGGTGCCAGAAGAAGAGAGAGAGCAAGATATTGAAAACTTATTTGAAGAAATAATGACAGAAAACTTCCCCTACCTGGTGAAAGAAATAGACTTCCAAGTCCAGGAAGTGCAGAGAACCCCAAACAAAAGGAACCCAAAGAGGACCACACCAAGACACATCATAATTAAAATGCCAAGAGCAGAAGAAAAAGAGAGAATCTTAAAAGCAGCAAGAGAAAAACAGTCAGTTACTTACAAGGGAGTACCCATACGACTGTCAGCTGATTTCTCAACAGAAACTATGCAGGCCAGAAGGGAGTGGCAAGAAATATTCAAAGTGATGAATACCAAGAACCTACAACCAAGATTACTTTACCCAGCAAAGCTATCATTCAGAATTGAAAGTCGGATAAAGAGCTTCACAGATAAGAAAAAGCTAAAGGAGTTCATCACCACTAAGCCAGTATTATACGAAATGCTGAAAGGTATCCTTTAAGAAGAGGAAGAAGAAAAAGGTAAAGATAAAAATTATGAACAACAAATACACATCTATCAATAAGTGAATCTAAAAATCAAGTGAATAAATAATCTGATGAACAGAATAAACTGGTGAATATAATAGAATCAGGGGCATAGAAAGGGAATGGACTGACTATTCTCGGGGTGGGGGGGAAAGGGGTGTGGGGGGTGCGGGAAGAGACTGGACAAAAATCGTACACCTATGGATGAGGACAGTGGGGGGGGGGGTAAGGGCTGAGGATGGGGTGGGAACCGGGTGGAGGGGAGCTATGGGGGAAAAAAGAGGAACAACTGTAATAATCTGAACAATAAAGATTTAATAAAAAAGAAAAAGAAAAAGAAAAAGAAAATGCTTCACAGACATTTGGTTAAAGTGTGAAATGTTTGCACCTGGCTATAAAGCAAGTTGTGTTCCTGGGCTGAAGAAACTGCAAGGAGGCTAGCTGTCACTAGGGAATGCAGGGAGAGGAAGCCGGGCATTGCTACATGATGTCATTACCCGGCGCCCACAGTGACCATTTCAGGGCTGGGCTGGGCTGAGCTGTGGGCCACATTTTGCGCCATGGGGTCTTGACAGCATTGTCCTCGATTTAGTGGGCTGTCACTCCAGGGTGGTGGCGGGCCCTGTGTCCCACTTGGGGGAAGGCGAGTGTTGCTTTGTGGGCATCAGGTCCAAGGTGCCGTTTCTCTGTAAGTGGCCAGTGTGCATTACGGCAGCTTTTGCATTGAGCGTCTGCCCCATGGTGGTCAGTGTGTGTCATAGCGACCGGTCAGATAGTCGGACACTTAGCATATTAGCCTTTTATATATATATACTAGAGGCTCAGTGCACAAAATTTGTGCACGAAGAGGTGGGTGTCCCTCAGCCCAGCCTGCACCCTCTCCAATCCAGGACCCCTCGGGGGATGTCCGACTGCCGGTTCAGGCCCGATCCCTGTGGGACCGCTGGCTCCTCACCTGCCTGCCTGCCTGACCGCCCCTAACCACTCTGTCTGCCTGCTGGCCTGATCGCCCTAACCACCCTCTCCTGCTGGCCTGATCGCCCCTAACTGCTCCCCTAACCGCCTCTGCCTCGGCCCCCGCCACCGTGGCTTTGTCCAGAAGGAGGACCGGATGACTGGAAGATGTCCAGTCCACCTGGTCTAATTAGCATATTACCCTTTTATTAGTATAGACAGATAGGTGCCTCCAGGTTCAGAGGGACTGGTTGGCTACCAGATCATCTTACAAGAAGAAAATGCAAAATATTTACCAAAAGTTTTTCCACAAGGTCTCTTGCCTTAGGAAAGAATTTTTCAGGAAAATCATATTCCAACTTAATGATCTTCTGAAATATAAGATATTCGTTTCTGTAAAAATAAGAGAAACCATCATTCTGGGTAGGGTCACATAAATCTCCTAGAAGCGAGCTGTACCTTTCCTGGGACAGTATCTCTTCTCCCCACAGAGCCACTGTATTCATTAAAGCATCATTGTAAAAGTCCTCCCACCTTGGCTCAGCCCCCTCCCACTTCTCTGACTGCTTCAATGGGCAGAGGTATGTGGGTGCAGGGTGGGTAGAAGGTGGAGGGTAGAGGGAAGGACCAGGGAATGTCTCTTACCCGGCTCGGAACGGTGGGAGTCCTGCCACAAGCTGGTATATTATACATCCAAGAGCCCAAAGGTCTGAACTTTGAGGGGAAAAACAAAGAATGACATTTGTAAAATTTCAGTGACATGCAGAGGTCCTTTCCGTTCCCTCTGTTCATACCACTCCATTGCAGCTTCCTACTTACTGCACTCCTTTAAAACCAGGTCAGTGTGAAGGTGGGAACCTACTTCAGGCCCTTCTCAAAGGGGCCTCCCTGGGAACTTGGGCCCAGAGTATCCTACACGCACCTTTTTCCAGTGCCAGCGGTTAGCGGGGTGCTGAGGAGGCTGCTAAGAGATTCTCTCATTAACTCACTGTTTACCCTCAGGACAGAGATGCAAGCTCACAGATAATAGGAAACCAAAGTAGACAATCTATAGGATGTGCACAAAGCAAGCTTTCTCTTCCCCTTCTTGGACTCACAGTGCAAAGCCCTGCTCCTTCTTTATAAACATTTTAATTATATGTTTCAAAAGAAACACCCTACAGTTCTAAGCTGCCCTGTCATTTCCAGAACCAGCTGGCAGGGACTCGGGGAGGAGGGGCGGGGGCAGCACTGCTCTCCTTGCCCTGGATGCCACCCCCTCTCCCACCTGCTCTGGTCCGCTCTCTGTACTCTCAGTGCCACCTCAGAGCTCACAGCTGACGCCTACTTTGCATATTTAATTTCCTCTGTAAGTGTTGTATTCTATTCCCAGCTCAGCCCTAAGAAATCATCAAGATGCTCCTCAACCTGCACTGCCAGCTGCTTCTCCCTACTGCCATCTCCATCCCTGCCCTGTCTGTCTATAGGGCTCAGAGGTGACTGGATGTAGTCAGTGTCTGGAAGAGGCACAGCCCGATATCTGGAAAATGAATTCCAAGGGCATGGGTGGAGACAACAGGCCAACTGCAGTGCCTGGGCCTTGGATGAGGGCTCTGTATCACCAGCAACAGGAGAGATGAGGAAGCTCTTGATTTGGAATAGAAACGCAACAGGTCAGAAATCTGAGTCACAACACAAAGAGGGAGTGAAAGGCATTTAAAAAATGAAATCTACACCCTAGCCTGTTTGGCTCAGTGGATAGAGCGTCGGACTGAAAGGTCCCGGGTTTGATACCTGGGTTGTAAGCTCAATCCCCAGCCCTGGCTGGGGAACATGCAGGAGGCAATAAATCAATGTGTTTTTCTCACATTGATGTTTCTCTCTGTGTCTTCCCCCTCCCTTCCACTTTCTCTAAAAATCAATGGAAAAATATCCTCGGGTGAGGATTAACAAAAAATAAATAAATAAATAAACACCTACATTCTACCCAGTAACTAGTTTTTATACTTGATTTTCTCTATTGTTTAGTCTAGTTAAAATAGGAAGCTACATAAGAAAAACACCTACAGCAAAGCATGCCCTTTATATGTGGACAGAGAGAGGATGGAAAGAGAGGGGACAGGGGTGGGGGGCAGAGGGAAGGAAGGAGACAGGGAGGGCGGGAGGGAGGGAGGGAAGAAGGAGGAGAGAGAGAGAGAGAGAGAGAGAGAGAGAGAGAGAGAGAGAAATACCGATGTGAGAGAGACACATTGATCAGCTGCCTCCCGCACGGGCCTGACCATGGCAGGGTTCCTGCAACCCAGGTATGTGCCCTTGACTGGGAATTGAACCCATGACCTCTTGGTCTGTGGGCCAACACTCTAACCACTGAGCACCCAGCCAGGGGCATTGGTTGATTCTTTTATGTGCCCTGACCAGGGATTGAACCCACAACCTTGGCATATCGAGACGACACTCTAACCAACTGAGCTACCCAGTGAGGGCTCTAAAATGTTTTAAAATACAATAAAAACTAAAGGGGGAGTCAGTTTAATATTTCTAGCAAGTACGAAAGATTTTAAAAATGTTCAGGTAAAGGAAGTCATTCTACTTTTTGAAATTCAACACAGGAACTTAGGGCAGCCTTGGGGCAGCCCAACAGATATCCCATCTCTCCCTCTGGACAAGTAGGAGTGCCCCTCTGCCCCACAGCACAGAATATGCAGCACACAGTAAGCCTGCCAGATTGTGCCAAATAAACAAAACCACTTCAACGTCCAATGATAAAGAGTTTGACAAACAACAGTAAATCATATGCTAAAACACCCCACAGCTGTTAAAGATGACTGCAAATAATTTTAGTGACATAGGGAAATGTTCATCATATAATCGCAATAATTATATAATGAACCATTATATATTTAATAATTAGATAATAGCCATTAAATTATTTAATGGTTATTTAATAACTATTCAAAATTGGTTATTCAGCATGACTCCAAGTTGCATAAAAATTACATAACCATATATGATACCCCTAGAAAAAAATAACTGGGAAGATACACCAACTCATTATTTGAGACTGTAAGTGGGCTGGTGACTGAATATTTTTGTATTTTTATTCTCCATCTTTTCTAAGAATTCTTTCCAATGAATATGTATCACTTTTTAAATTAAAAAATCTGAACTATTTTTCAATATCACGTACTAAAAATTTGAAAAGCATAAAAAGATATATATTGATATCTCCCTCACAACCCTGTTCCCTCAACATTACAGTGTTCTTTTCCAATTCTTGTATACTCTTCTAGTGTTGTAAAATGCATGAACAAACAGATCTGGGTAGACATTCTCCCTCCTTTTTTCACAAAAGGTGTCTTCCTTATCGCATTCAGTAGAGCGGAGATCTTCCCCATCATGCTAATAAGCTGCCTCATCCTACAAGTAAACCCAAAATTGATGAAAAGCTAGTACTTAGTCAGCAGTGACACACACACTTCAAGTATTTGGCCAATAGCACCAACCACCCTCAGAAGGGTGTCTCAGCCTCAGCACTGTAGACATCGGGGGGCCAATCATTCTTGCTGTGAGTATGGCTCTGCACTGCAGGATGCTGAGCAGCCATCCACTGTACGCCAATAGCACTCTCCCAACCCTCACCAAGTTGTGACACCAAAACTGTGCCCATACACAGCCAAATGTCCCCCGGGGAGAATATTGGTTAAAAGGCTCCATGTAGGAATCCCTGACCTACAATAGCATTTGGCCCTCGGCAAGAGCTCAAAAATAAAGAGCCTGGAGATCCAAGTTTAATCCTTAAGAGAGCATCCTTCTATCCTTCATCATGTTTCTGCCCCACAGCTCCACCCCTTAAAGAGTTTTTTAAAAGCTGTTATGCTCACAAACACAGAGCTGCTGTCCCCAGAATCACTCACTCCTCTGAAGGCTTTGGCACCGTTACTTTGTCATTTTAGGAAGGCAGCCCCTTGCAGCCTGCCAATCTAGGTCACTGACCCGAAGACCCTCTGTCAACTCAAGGGAAGGTGCCAGCAGACCATGTGCTTGGCTGGCCCTGGGGAGGAAGAATCCAAAGAAAAGCTTTAACTCCAGAATCTTGTCACCACCTAGAACCACTCCCCAAACTCTGAAACCCCAGATTCTACTGCCACCCCAGTCTTCCACCTCCCTCATGCCTACCTGACAGCTCCCCAGACTTCCCCCCACTCCTAGCCATCAACACCCGCCCCCACACACCTTCTTTTCCTCCATTGCCCAGCTGCCCTGATGCTGACCCTTCTCCACTCTTCAGACTACCGCCCTTGTGAACAGAACCCCAGCTCCTGTGTCCTCTATATTCTAATTTACTCTATACCCACCAAGGCCCTCACCCTGCAGCCACTGCCAGGCCTGTCCCAGATCTGAGCCCTGAGCAGAGTTGGCTAGTGCTGCCTGGGCCCTTGCCAGGAAGCTGGCTCTGTCCCCTCCCACACATGCTGCCTTCTGGGCCTCTTCCCACAGTCTGCAGAGTCCATAACACTAAACAGCTGACCTGTGGCTACCAGTAATGCCAGGCTGCCAGGCAGGAGGCAACACAAGGAACCCTGGGCTTTGAAACAAGCAAGAAGCCTTGTTAAATAATAAAGACCTGTCTGCCACACTTCTTTTCACCGAACAGTTATTCTAAGGGAACAAGATCCGCTCTCAAATTATAAAGCAACAACCACCCCAGGAAGTATAAAGTGTAACAATAAAGTAGCACATTGGTTATTAAAAGAAAGATATTGGTTAAAAGGCAAAATGCTAACTTCTTCCAAAGTAGGCTTAGCTATATAAAGGCCATGAAAGGCATTCTCTTAAAAAAAATAAACAAAAATAAAAATAAAAAATTTTCAAGGAGAAATATATCAATGATGAGAGAGATTCATCAGTCAACTACTGCACACCTCCCACCTGGAATTGAGCCCCCAACCCGGGCATGTACCCTGACCAGGAATCAAACCATGACCTCCTGGTTCATAGACAGACACTCAACCACTGAGCTACACCGGCTGGGTGAAAGGCACTCTCTTAACTATTAATTTCACATGAAAAACTGTATTAGCTACTTTAGAGAAAAGATTATTATGTATCAGGAAAAAATATATATATATGGATAAGAACAAGAAAAAAATCAGGTTACCTTTTACAGGCCGATTTCTCTGTGAGCAGCTCTGGAGAAACATACTGGGCTGTTCCTACAAACGAGTTGGCCCTGGCTGATGAGAAGAGGAAAATGGTCATGCTGAGATACAAAACACTTACACCTTTGGACGGTCATATCAGGACATCATGACTGACATGGGCATAAACTGGAACTTTTTGCCAGCACAGCACTCGTCACTTGGAATCAGACTATACTGTACAATCCCAAAAGCCTTACTTGTCCAGGGCCCATCCCTCACACCCCATTTTGAGACCCTCTCCTCCCAGGGCTGGCTCGAAGGTCACCTGCTCAGTGACATTTTCCCTGACCACCAGGGAAGCTCCTTCTGGCCACCTCCCTGCCTCATGGTCTCCTAGTGCAGCGGTTCTCAACCTGTGGGTCGCGACCCTTTGGGGGTCGAACGACCCTTTCACAGGGGTTGCCTAAGACCATCAGAAAACACATATATAATTACATATTGTTTTTGTGATTAATCACTGTGCTTTAATTATGTTCAATTTGTAACAATGAAAATACATCTTGCATATCAGATATTTACATTCCGATTTATAACAGTAGCAAAATTACAGTTATGAAGTAGCAACGAAACTAATTTTATGGTTGGGGGTCAGCACAACATGAGGAACTGTATTAAAGGGTCGCAGCATTAGGAAGGTTGAGAACCACTGTCCTAGTGCCTCTCACCAACACTAGAGCAGCCCTCACCCAGCATTCTCTCAGCTGGAGCATCTCAAGGGGCCTGTGGTGCTTAGAAACAGTTCTGGACATGCAGCAAGCACACAATGAACATGCACAAAATGCAGGAAAGGACTGGATCCCCTGCAGGGCAGGAATACCTTCTTGTAATAAACTGCTCAGGGATATAAAGGGAATAAGACTCATGTGTCCCAGCTGGGGAACCCCCACAGCATACTGCTGTCTCTAGGACTGGACTGTGTGATGCACAATTCACAAAGATCAAATGCAGACCTGGGTTGGGTGGCAGCAGGACCCTCTGGACCTGCCTATCAACCACAGAGAGGAGGCACTGACACCCATTCACCCTAGTGGCCCCAAGGATCTTAGGGACCTCAGCAATGGCCATGCATCCCTAACAAAGAACCACAGGCATAAGCTGCATGCTCCACCACACTGCTCCTGAGGCATCCTCCGTGGAGCGTCTCTGGCACTGGGGACCACACAGCTGCCTTTCCTATGACTCTCAGAGGATGAAGGATCAGAGATGCCGGTATGAGAGCCACCTATCATCCGAAAGCAAATTGGTTCTCCAAGGAGAGGAGCCACATATTTCACTAACAGCAACCTTCCAGGCTGGTACTGTGTAACCAGCAGACATTTGTTGTCTACTTTTATGATTGAAGGAAATGTTCGATTTCAACTGAAAGGTTAGTGAAAATCAGTGACTTTTCCTCTCTCCAGTGTCATGGCTGCTGGCTGGCTTCTATCTGTGACACCAGGGTAAAAACCCCAAAGAGAGCATTAGAAAACCACAGAGGTAATCTAGTCACCTCCCCCTGGAAGTTCAGAGATAAGCTAAAGGTCAAACTTCTCCAGCTACTGGAAAACCAGACCCAGAACCCGTCATTGGTAAACACAGCCTCCTCTATGCCACTGACCCCCTCACATGTAGGACACAGTCAGGAGAAAGGAGAAAGGTACTGGGCTGGGTTGCTGTTTCCATCCTCAAAGTGGTTCAAAGAAAGTGATCAGCATCCTGGGCTATACACCACTCTAGTCACCACAAATCTGTAAGTCAAACTCTGAGGTGCCAGTGGGGAAGGAGCGACCTAAAGAAGTGTTCCTGAGTTCTGGGGACCCTCACACTCTGTTCAAGCCATAAGTGCAGACTGCTAGTGTCATACCCATAAACCCACACATGAAGCACAGCAAACACTCACAAAATATGGTCACCTCTTGGACAGAAGATGAGAAAACAGACTACTGCAGCATATAAAAAGGAGTCTGGCCCTGGCCAGTGTGCTTCAGTTGGTTGAGCATTGTCCTCTGCACTGAAAGGTTGCCAGTTTGATTCCCGGTCAGGGCACATGCCTGGGTTGTGGGCTCGATCCCCAGTAGAGGGCATGCAGGAGGCAGCTAATCTATGTTTTCCTCTCGCATCATCAATATTTCTCTTTCTCTCCCCATCCGTTCCTCTCTCTCTAAAAATCAATTCAAGCCCTAACCGGTTGGCTCAGTGGATAGAGCGTCGGCCTGCGGACTGAAGGGTCCCAGGTTCGATTCCAGTCAAGGGCATTTAAAAATCTAAAGATTTCCCATGTTGAAGGATCAGAAGGCTTAATATTATTAAGATGGCAATACAGTCCCTACTTACGATGGTTTGACTTACAATATTTTAACTTTACAATGGTACAAAACCGTACTTTGAATTTCGATCGTTTTCCAGGCAAGCAATATGTGGGACATCAGACAGTGAGCCATAGTTCTGTCGGGCATGCAATTACAAAGGTAAACAACTGATACTCTACAGTGTACTGTGTTGCCAGCATTTTTGGATATTGTGTTCTGAGCACATTTAAGGTAGGCTAGGCTAAGCTATGATGTTTGGTAAGTTAGATGTATTAAATGTGTTTTTGACTTCCAGTATTTTCAACTTATGATGGGTTTATCGGGACATAACCCCATCATAACTTGAGGGGCACCTGCACTCCCCAAACTGATCTACACATTCAACACAGTAATAACCCAAATCCCAGCTAGCTTTCACTGAGCACAATGTTTTCAAGGTTCACCCAGATCGTAGCATGTATCAGAACTTCATTCCTTTTCATGGCTGAATAATATTCAATTGTATGGATAGACCACACTTTATCCATTCATCAGTTGATGGATACTTGAGTTGTTTCCACTTTTTGAATAAAGCTGCTATGAATATTCCTGCACAACTTTTTATGTGAACATGTTTTCAGTTCTCCTGGATATATACCTATCTGTAAAACTGCTGAGTTATAAGGTAACTATGTTAAACCTTTGAGGAACTGCCACACTGTTTTCCAAAGTGATTGCACTATTTAACCCTTTGCATTCTGGACATTGGCTACCAGCTACTCGACGCTACTTTGCAGCGGAAACGTGCATTTACAGACCCTCGTATTATTTTGTATAATTTTGGAACCAAGTAACGGATTATAATGATATTGGACTTATATGAATTGGGTGACATCGAGGAATGTATATTTGCAAAAAAACAATATTTTATTGTTTATAATTTTGTACAGTATGATAAGTTTTGTAACACTCCCCAATATGCATTGCAGGCTCATTAGTGCATGTTTGACAGTAATAAGTGGTTTGACGCCTGCCACCAGGTGTTTTCCTGTTAGAACACACAATGCAGTCCCGTTTTCTTTGTCCCACATCGGGAATATGTAGTTTATTGTTTAATCCGACACAAAACCCGCTGACATTTCTTGTATATATCTTAGTAATTTTACGATATTTTGATTTAATTTCTTGTGCCATTTCAAGATAAAACTTCAGGGAAACATGCATGTCTCAAAAAGTTGCGTTGAAATAACTCAATTCCCCGTAATCACTAATAAACTGCAATGTCCCCTGAGAGGGGACATCCGAGTGATATGCTAGAATTCCGATGTCCCCTGAGAGGGGACAGCGGAGTGCAAAGGGTTAACATTCCCACCTGCAGAGTCTGAGAGTTTCAATTCTCCTTACTAATACTTATCTTTTTTATCAAAGCCATCCTAGTGGGTAATGAAGTGGTACCTCATAGTGGTTTTGATTTGCATTTTCCTAATGACACTGAGTACCTTTCCATGTGTTTACTGGGCATTTGTTTATCTTCTTTGGAGAAATTTCTAATTAGACCTTCTGTCCATTTTCAATATTTTTATGGTTTTAAATCAACTTTATTAAGGTGCAGTTTGCATAAAACAATGGAAATATTTCAAGTAGTCAGTTTGATGGATTTTGACAAATGTATACACCATGTAACCACCATTCCAATCAATATATAGAACACTCTTGTTGTCCCCAAGTTTCCTTTCCCTTTTTCAGTCAGTCCTCCTACCCTTTGCATTCCCCACTCTCTAGTCACTAATTTGATTTCCATCACTGTAAATTGGGAATCTAGAATGTCATATAAGTGGAATGATTAGTATGGACATATGTA
Source organism: Myotis lucifugus (assembly GCF_000147115.1). Taxonomy (NCBI): domain Eukaryota; kingdom Metazoa; phylum Chordata; class Mammalia; order Chiroptera; family Vespertilionidae; genus Myotis; species Myotis lucifugus. Next base: position 1,087,641 of record NW_005871380.1, read on the forward strand.
TCTAGCTTCTCTGGCTCAGCATATTATAGAGATGTGTCCATGTTGTGTATGTCACTAATTTTTTCCTTGGGTCAATACTTAGAAATGGAATTGTTGGGTTATAAAGTATCTATTTAACTTTACAATAAGTTACTGGAGTATTTTCCAAAGTGACTGTAGCTTTACATTCTCACAAGCAATGTGAGAGTTCTATATCCAATTCTATATCCTCACCAATGCCTGGGTTTTTTTTTTACTCTTCTAAAACTTTAGTCATTTAATGTGTGGTTAGTAGTATCTTATTGTGCTTTTTTTTAATTAAGGTATTATAAATGTGTGGTTATTCCCCCACTGCCACCCCCCTCAAAAATTTTTAAAATATATTTTTATTGATTTCAGAGAGGAAGGGAAGGGGAGAGATAGAAACATCAACAATAAAAGAGAACACTGACTGGCTGCCTTTTAGTGGAGATCGAGCCCACAACCCGGGCATGCGCCCTGACCGGGAATCGAACTGTGACCTGCTGGTTCATAAGCTGACGTTCAACCACTCAGCCATGCCCGCTGGGTTCAATTTTTTTTTATTTTTCCAATGATGAGTTCTTAATATCTTCTGAATACAAGTCTCTTATCAAATATATTATTTTGAAAATATTTTTATTTCCTATTCAGTGAGTTGTCTTTTTTACTTTCTTAATGGTATCATGGCACAAAAGTTTTTAAACTTTTTTAAAAAAAATCTTTATTGTTCAGATTATTACATTGGTTCCTCTTTTTTCCCACCATAACTCCCCTCCACCCAGTTTCCACCCCACCCTCCACATCCATAGGTGCACGATTATTGTCCAATCTTTTCCCTCACCCCCCCACACCCCTTTACCCCCCCAAGAATAGTCAGTCCATTCCCTTTCTATGTCCCTGATTCTATTACAATCACCAGTTCATACTGTACATCAGATTATTTATTCACTTGATTTTTAGATTCACTTGCTCATAGATGTGTATTTGTTGTTCATAATTTGTATCTTTACCTTTTTCTTCTTCTTCCTCTTCTTAAAGGATACCTTTCAGCATTTCATATAATACTGGTTTGGTGGTGATGAACTCCTTTAGCTTTTTCTTATCTGTGAAGCTCTTTATCTGGCCTTCACTTCTGAATGATAGCTTTGCTGGATAAAGTAGTCTTGGTTGTAGGTTCTTGGTATTCATCACTTTGAATATTTCTTGCCACTCCCTTCTGGCCTGCAAAGTTTCTGTTGAGAAATCAGCTGACATTCGTATGGGTACTCCCTTGTAGGTAACTGATTTTCTTTCTCTTGCTGCTTTTAGGATTCTCTCTTTGTCTTTTGCCCTTGGCATTTTAATTATGATGTGTCTTGGTGTGGTCCTCTTTGGATTCCTTTTGTTTGGGGTTCTCCACGCTTCCTGGAGTTGGAAGTCTATTCCTTTCACCAGGTAGGGGAAGTTTTCTGTCATTATTTCTTCAAATAGGTTTTCAATATCTTGCTCTCTCTCTTCTTCTGGCACCCCTATAATTCGGATGTTGGTACGCTTGAAGCTGTCCCAGAGGCTCCTTACACTATCTTCGTATTTTTGGATTCTTTTTTCATTTTGCTTTTCTGGTTGGGTGTTTTTTGCTTCTTCGTATTTCAAATCTTTGACTTGATTCTTGCGATCCTCTGGTCTGCTGTTGGGAGTCTGTATAATATTCTTTATTTCAGTCAGTGTATGCTTAATTTCTAGTTGGTTCTTTATCACAACATCGAGGGTTTCACTAGATTTCTTGAAGATCTCACTACATTTATCGGCGGTCTCACCAGTCTTTTCGAGGGCCTTATTAAATTTATCGGCGGCTTCTAGACAGTTCTTTAAAGACCTTAAAAGTGTGGTTTTGAACTCTATATCCAACAGTTTGCTTTCCTCCAATTCTGTCGCTTGTGTCCTGTTTCTTTGTCTCGGCTTTTTTTATGCTTCACTGTGTTGATAGAGTGCCTTTCTGTGCTAAGTGTCCCAATTACCTGAGGTAGACACTCTTGGTGCACCCCCTTGTGGGCTTTGTGCACAGTCTTGTTGTAATTAAGCCTTGATTGTTGTAGTTATCACTGGGAAGAATTGACCTCCAGGCCAACTGGCTGTGAGAATCAGCTGTGTCTGCAGTGGGAGAACTTCTGTGCTGGAGACACCCCTCTGGGGCTAGACTTGCTTCGATGGGGCTTTGGTGCTCACTGAGTCTGCCCCCTGAGTGTGTCTTTTATGGTTCCACGGAGCTGCAAACTGGATGGTCCCACTCTGACCTCTGGGCTTCCTGGCTCCTGGATCTCTAGGGAGGTGCTAATCTAGCCTTTGCCTGAGGCTATCCAGCAAAAGTCTCCCTGCAGGGCTTGGGCAGGGCGGGTCCCAGGGGATCAACAGGGCGGGGCTAGCAGTTATGGCTGCTCTCAGTCTTGCCCTCAGAGGCTCTACTTCTCAGTGTCCCGGTAATCGCTGCAAGCCCCTCGGAGAGAAAGCTGCCCTAGGGTTCTGACCGATGCCAGACAGTCCCGCTTCTCCCGTATGAGTCTGGGTCCCTAGAGACTCGCCCGGAACTGGAGCTCAGAGCCTGAGACTCCCTCCCGATTGAAAACGACAACCGCGCCCTCAGCCGCCAGCCCGCTCCACATGCACTCCGCACCTTAGTATTTTACTTCTGTACCGCGCCTCCTCTGAGTCTCAGTGTGCTTTTCTCTTTCCTTCTAGTTGTAGAATTTCCACTCAGCCAGCCTTCCTGTGGTTCTGGATGATGTCCGTTCCGTCTTTTAGTTGTATTTTTGAAGTGGTTATGCGAGGCAGCAATCTCCGGTGTTTACCTATGCCGCCAAGTTTTTAAACTTAATGTGGCATGATTTATCTATTTTTTTTTCTTCTGTTGCTGTGCCTTTGTCCTTTGTTTTTTTTTTGTGCCTTTGGTATCGTATCTAAGAAACCATTCCCTAACCCAAGGTCAGGAAGATTTACTCCTATGCTTTCTTCCAAGAGTGTTAATAGTTTTAGATCCTAGATTCAGATCTCCAATCTACCCAAGTAAACATCTTGAGTTACTTTTGTGTATGGTGTGAAGCAAGGGGTAATAATGTTTTGTTTTTTTAAAAATATATTTTATTGATTTTTTTACAGAGAGGAAGGGAGAGGGATAGAAAGTTAAAAACATCAATCAGCTGCCTCCTGCACACCCCCCACTGGGGATGTGCCTGCAACCAAGGCACATGGCCTTGGCTGAAATCGAACCTGGGACCTTTCAGTCTGCAGACTGACGCTCCATCCACTGAGCCAAACCAGCTAGGGCGGTAATAATGTTTTTGATAATTTGGTCATTACTGGAGGATGATGGTGAGCCAGTTCATGATTTTCAAAAGTGGCAAGTAAAGGGGAAAGAGCAAGCATTTATCCTGTTTTTCCTCCACAATCAATACTACTAGTTAAGGAAATAGTTGCTTTGGGGAAATTTCTCTTTAAAGAGGAATTCTATCTCAGGAATAAAAGAATTAGACTATAATCATTCTTTACTCTCTACTGAATTAATGGATCTAAGCCATTATGGCTTTAAAGGGCTGTTGACAACATAGAGAAATGAATGGATATCAAATGCTTCCTAATAAAGAAGGCACCACCACCAGACTTCGGTGTGAGAGAACTGAACCTGAATGTGATCAAAGTGGCCAGCACCAACTGCTCATTTACAGGATGTACAGAGAGGAGCATGCTACATGACTCCACAGAGATGTAATCAGGAAACGTTAGAAGACAAATGACCTGGTTTCTTCAACAGACTGCAAGTCACAGAATGATTTCGGCTCTGAAGCCTTCCCCTGGATCCCCCCTCCAGCTGTTCTCCAACCTACACCGGCAGACCCACCCCTCCTGTTTGGTGAGCGAAGCCTCCACATCTGGCTGTATACCAGAAAAGCCTACATAGCTCAGGACACAGGTTTCCAGACACAAACCCCAAGTCTGAACCTCCAGGGTCTCCAAGAAACTCAAGCCTTTTGCAAAGGGGGCAAAGGCCAGAGACACAGCCACAGACAAGGGGCTTACTCGACATGATTAAGCTGTCCTCACCCGGATATGTCTGTGGTACCCTTGTGCAAGGTCAGAAGTCACAAGTCCTCTGTGCCAGAAACTGTTCATCAATCCCGTATGCCCTTAACAGTCCCTGCTGTGTCCCACCCCTGCCCATTATAGACAGGGAGGCGACTCTGACCTAACAGGCAGCAGTGAGAGAGATGCAGGGCTTACCCCCTTTCAGGAGCAACCTACCCCGACAAAGGTCTGTGAAGATAGACAACCTGCCTCCTGGAGGAAGGGGAACATGCTTAGTGCACAATTAAAGAATCTGCGCTCCCACCAACACTTTCCTTCTGGAAGTTTTAAGGTGTTTTTGGGAAATCATCTCTGCACAAAAGTTTTTGGTGTTTTTTTTAAAAGCTAATACAGAAATATATTCTAAAGTACTTCAAACAGAAAATGAGAGTAATTCACTAAAATGAAACATTCACATAATTAAATATGCTTTTCCCTTTTCTTTAGGAAGAAAAAAAAAAAGCCAACTCATCTATATATACAAGCAATTCTCCCTGGTTTGTAACGTAAGGACTTTGAGCCTCCTGCTTCCAGAAAGAAAGAAAAGCATGCTTATTTATTTCACTATTTCACCAATGCATTTAAATTCTTGCATTTTTTCAATGACTACAGGGCAACAGGACTAGCCTGTATCAAATATCAGATTCTGAAGGAAATATACATGAAGGAAGGACAAAGCAGACCCCAAGGTGGGCAGCTCTCAAGAATGACTGGGAGGTCCCATGGCAGAAGTAACACAGACTGTGATAAGCAGCCTAACAAGAACATTTGGGGACACAGCAATTCCTGTTGGGTTCACCTCTGTCATGAACAATGCTATGGTTATGGGTTATACCATGTCCATAAAAATATGATTACTGGCCAATAAAATATTACTATGCAATATGCATAGGTCGAACAGATAAAGATTTTGAGGCACCTCACAAGTGCCAGTAGGACTTCCCTGGCTTTGTGCATCTCCAGGTGGGAGACCACCCATCCTCTGATGCCCTCTATGGGAAGGAGAGAAAGGCAGCTACAAAAAGTAGGCAAGTGAGGCCAGGACTAAGACTTGCTGAGAAATAACAGCATATCCCATGATTCCAAGTTTTGTTTCAGTCCTGAAAGGGTGGTGCTTTAGGATTCTCAGAGAGGTTCCCAAATCGAAGACGCTGGTGACTCAATGAGTGTTTGCGCAGAGATCAAAGCACTAACTGAATCCTAACTAGAAAGTTCACAAGAACCCTCTGTTTGAGGACACTGTTCTGGAAAAACACCCAGAAAGGAAAGATAAGGCACCTTGCAGAAGGAAGCCCATGGAGGCCCAGCCAGGCACACAGGTGCCTCCCAGCAGCACAGGTTTGTGTCTCTACCCACACTTGGCTGGGATGAGTGGACCCCAGGCATCAGCCCAGTGGATGTCCAACACGGTGTTTAATCCAGCCGCAATTCAAGCCCAAGATAGAGGGGGCCAGCCCAGCTGAGCTAGAGGGCTTTCTAAAAAGCCAAGTTCCTCCCCACTGCTATGTAATACACATAGTTTTCCTTTTCTACAAGAGAGTAGCTGTAGCAGAGTGGATGCTTTAGTCTGAATCTTTCTGCCAAAAACCCTGTATTTATACCCAGCATATCCGTTAGCCCAAGCACTTTTTATGCTTTTTATCAAGGTCTTCCTCTCATGGCAGAGAGATGTGTGCATTATATGGAGGTCTCCGCGACAGCCTCTTGGGTCAGGGTGGCTCTGACAGTCACAACTGTCCTAAGACCCAAAGTTCATTTTCAAGGTCACTTATTAACTTGCACAGTGGCCCTTAGCTTCCCCCAAACCTCACCATAAAGGGCTTTATCTTCTCTCCACGCTAACACTTGACAATAATTTTCAGAAGTAAAATAGCCATTCTTTATGCTTCCGGTTCAATTTCCATTCAACAAACAACTTAAGGACAGTGAGAGCCCCTGTCAAGATGTCCCCTGGCTAGCTAGGACATCCAGGACACTCTTCTGGCCCAAGTTAGCAACTCCTCCTAGGTGATAGAGCTGTCACAATACATAATCCAATGCTAAGAATCACCCTAGGGCAGTAGTTGGCAATCTGCGGCTCGCGAGCCACATGCGGCTCTTTGGCCCCTTGAGTGTGGCTCTTCCTAAGCCTTAGGAGTACCCTAATTAAGTTAATAACAATGTACCTACCTATATAGTTTAAGTTTAAAAAATTTGGCTCTCAAAAGAAATTTCAATCGTTGTACTGTTGATATTTGGCTCTGTTGACTAATGAGTTTGCCGACCACTGCCCTAGGGGAACAATGATTAGGACGGTTTGCAATCAGAAATATGCATTTGACCAAGTAAAAATCAATCCCTGTTCTGTGATTCTGTAGAACCTCACTATAATGGGTGTGCCTGGGCCACAACTGCAGCTGCACACAGGAAGTGAGGAGAAAGAAAGCTGGCAGGCACTGGGATAGAGGAATAGTTCCCCCCTAACCCCCAGTTGCAAACTGCAGTGCCAACAGGAAGAGCTGCAAGCTGACCATATTGACCCCATGTACTTGCATGGGAGACCAGGAACAGATGTGGCACCCCAGCACCTTCTAAAACACGGAGGGTGAGCCATAGGGCACTCAAAAGTGCTCAAAGGGACCTATGACAACAACATGCAGAAAGCACCTGGTGACCCAGCACCCCTACTCAGGACTGGGCAGACCAACCACAGGCAGCCTAGGAAGCCCCTCCCTCCCCACCCACTAGACCAGGCATACAGCTTTCCCTGTGAAAACTCAAGCATCTATTTTACAGTAACAAAGATATTACAAACATCTGTCACCACACGAACACAATGCAATTCACTGAATTTCGAAAAGGTTGTTTTTGATCTAAACACTAAGCAGGATCGGCTGGAAATAAAGCACTCACACACCTTGTTTACTCTCTGGGGATAATACTTTTGCTGTTCCAAAATCTGTGATCTGGATGTGCATATCTTCATTTAACAAAATGTTTTCTGGTTTCAGGTCCCTGTGAAAGCAGATTTTTTATATTTGACATAAGTATTTAAAACAGCAATGTTATTACATATGCTAAATTTTGCCTAAAAGAAAATAAACTGGTTAATGCTAATCTTTATAGACTAACAACCAAGAATATAAGTCTAAAGTTCACAATGAACAAATAGCAACTGCATATAATGAAGACATTCAAATTACATCACTTCAAAACTCCATCTATTATTTTTAATAAACTTTTTTGAAGTATAATTTATCATTTTAACCCATAAAATAGCTTTTATACCTATTACTGTAATCATTTCACAAAATATGGAAATCAAACTATCACGCTGTACAACTTAATTTATACATAGTCCAGTTTTTAAATGTCAGTAAAAAAAGCCCTGGCCAGGTAGCTCAGTTGGTTAGAGCATTGTCCTGATATGCCAAGGTTGTGGGTGCAATCTCCAGTCAGAGCACATACAAGAAGCAACCAATGAATGCATAAATAAGTGGAACAACAAATCGATGTCTTTCTCCCTTCCCCTCCCTCCCTCTCTCTCAAATAAATTTTTAAAAAAGAGCTTATTTGAATACTTTCAATTTGACTTTATCAGAAAGTCATGGAAAACAAGACCAGAAGAAAGTACACACAAAAGCCGTAAGTACAAAATAAAAGCAGCAGTCAAGATGGGTAAGAAAACTGTTAGCCTGGCAAAAAAAGACATAATTTCATCTAATAGTTGAAGGTCTGTGAGGCTCTCAAAGTCAGGGTGATGTGAACTCTTCTTAGTTTTCACGAGGCATCCCACCCTCCATTAAATAAACCACAGCTGCCCCCGACCTTGAGAGCAGAGCCCCAGTCCTCAGCGTGGTACCTGTGAATGATGCCCCTGCCATGCAAGTACTCTAGAGCAGACACCATCTCAGCTGTGTAAAATCGGGTGCACGTCTCATCGAATGAACCAATTTTGCGAATGTATTTAAGTAGTTCTCCGTTTTTGGCATAACTAAGGCCAAAATCTAAATATTGCATAGTTAAGGAAGAATGAAAAAATCATTTTTAAAAAACTAACCTTAACCCAATAGAAATTTTTTAAATTAATGAAAACTGAAAGTACCTGTGGCACAAGATTGCTGCCCCTCTTCGAGTCAGACTCAGTCATGTTCAGACTCATGGCCAATGGAAATCCCACACCCCAGCTCCAGGGCCAGGACCGAGGATAAGTTTCTCACCAAGAACACAATGACATGAGCCTTTCAGCCCAAATGATCCTTCTGGATCCCACAGGCCCAGATGGCGCATGTGGCCCCAGTGAAGGGAAGCTGCTAGAGATTGCAGTCAAATGCCGCTTTGCAGGCTTCAGCCAAGGTGTGTGTATGGGAGTGGGGAGGGAGCATGTTTCCATCATAATTCAGTCTTCACACTTGCACAATGTGTATACATTTACTGAGCACCAGCTGCATTCCACATGCTGTGCTAAGAGCCAATTCATGTAAAGGTTTCTCAAATGAGCACTGTTTCCAAGTATAAAGTGACAAGTTTTGTAAGAGAAATGCCCTTTTATTAACTTCTTGCTTCAATTTATTTATTAGGCACCCACTGGGGAGAGACTGGAGGAACAGTCATCTTTCCTCTGGACACCACTACAGTGTGATAAGTTTATATATCTATTTTCCATTTTCCAAAGAGGACTAATGGTTGCAAAAATAAATGAATCCCATATAACTTCTTCCTCCTAGAAGCACCAAACATATGTCTTATTAATGGAAATCTACAGGTACTTCACCACTGGCAGCTAGGGACAGGAAAGGGTTGGCCTGTGCTCAGGGTATTCCATCTCGTTTCTGTTTGCCACGGGACTGCCATTCCCACCAAGGAGCCTAAAGCTGCAGTACAGTGAGGGCAATCCCAGGAGGAAGGGACCAACTACCAAGGCTGCCCAAACTTGCCCTGAATCCAGCCCCACCTGTGACCACCCAAACCCTTCTAACTAGGACATCTAACAGGAACCTGAGGCAAAAAACAAACCTTACTTCTGAGAATTCAAAGGGTCTCAACCAGGCCCCCTTCCCTCCTTGTCCTGCTCTGCCCCCTCCACAGGGAAGGCTACAGACTCTGGCTTGCCCAAACCCAAGCAGGAGCTCAGCGCTGCCTGGGTAGGTGGCCTCACCTGGACTAGCCAAGGAGCTTCACCAGTTAGGAACGCGGTATCCCAGGAGCCTACATCCCACGGGGGCTCAGCCAAGCACAGTAATAGCACCTTTTCCTGCTTCACAGGTTCTGCTCCTTGCCTGACTGTTCCTATTTCCTATGTAAGATATACTTCTAGTTCTGTGCTCAGCTGTGAAGCTAAGGTGATTGACAGGTTTTGAATATGACAGATGTTGAAGATCACAGCTCCAAGCCCATACTCCCTCCAACCACACACATTTCTCATCTCCAGAAATACTTTTTCAGATCTCATTGGTCCATTCCCATCCTACCTCCTTTAGCAAAGCCAATGCCATAGGGCACTGAGGAAATCTGTTCTAGTGCATGGAGTGGGTACATTCCCAGAAGGATGAGCACAGGTCAGGCCTTTTGCAGAGCCTGGTGAGCCCAAAGCTTGCACTTTGCAGAGGAACCTGGCTCAGAGAGGGTAAGCAACCCAACTGATCAAGGTCACAAAGCCAAGGAGGGACAGGACTGAAGCCCAGCCTCCTGAGGCCTAGGTGCACTGCTCCTGATCCCAAGCTGCAAGAGAGGACACACAAAGATGAGCAGGTGGGGGATGGAGGAAGAATGCAGGCTAGCCAAGTAACAGCCTTTGAAACCCCTCAACCTCCATCCCTGCAGGAGGGAAACACATCACTGCAGCCTGGGAGGAAGGGTGGGCTTGAGCTCAGCAGTGTCTTGGAGCTTGGCTCCCTGTCCAGAGCCCTGGTTTCCAGGCTGCCACAGGGGTGTCCCCAGGCTCTGCCTTACCTGTCCTGAGGGGAGTTTGCCCCTGTAGTCGCTCCAGTGTCTCCACAATGTGTAAATTATGGCTAAAGGGGATGTGGTGTGCATATTGGGGCTTTCTTCAGGCAGTTTCCTTTTCTTTCTCTCTTAATACAATGTATGCCACTAAGGATTTCAACTTAAGGCAGAAGTCCCTCTTTTCACTCCTGTCAGAGGTAAAGCATGCCCTCACAGCCTTCACGGGCATTGGAATTTGCCTTAAAATTTAAGAGCAACAATTACCACTGAACAAAGTTCCCTAGAGCCCTCTCCACCTGCATTGTTCTGGCCAATCCCATCTAAAATTAGACAGCAAACTCACTCATCTAGACTCTGAACCACCTAATCCCACCTCACATGGCCTTTGGAGAATAAAAAGCCAAGTGTGTGCAATCTGTTGGAGCCCCCAACCAATAAGACACATTGTCCAATGGGCCTACAGAAAGCCCAGGCCCGGGCCTCCAGAAAATCTGGCAGCCAGAGATCCCCACAGGCTCCAGGAGCATAGTCACATGGGTCCCAGGGAGTACAAGGAGCAAAGGGTCAAGGTGGCCTCAGAAGTAAGAGAGACACAGAACAGACATGAAGAGGACCCTTCAATGTCCTCAGGAAGCCATTAATGGCTGCTGCATGGCATGACAACAAAGAGATAGGGACAAGAATAGATGGAACCAGGTGGAGAGATAAAACACCAATGAGGAACCCCCTCCCCACCTCCCATACCTTTGGCTACTAGACCACTTTGTTGCCCCCCTTTACAGAGAATCCGCTAGGAAGAACCTGCCCTGTGCGCTGACTTCCTCACTTCTCCCAAACCCTCCTCCTACTTCCAAACTGCCACTAACAATGACAACTTGCACTGGGGCCAATGCATAGGTCAGGCCCATGCCCCATGCACTTGACCACTTGGCAGCATCTGGCCCGGCTGCAGCACCCTTCTTCAGAAACCATTTGGTCCTGTGGCCCCTGGGTCTCTGTCCTCTCAACTCACTAGCAACACCCACTCCCCCCTGCCTTCTCAAAGAGTCCCTTCCAAGTGCCAATCTCTGTGAATGTGAGTGGCCCAAGCTCAAGCCTCAGACCTTTTCCCCTTGTTGAGTGCCCTTCAGTGGCTGGCCAGCCTGCTAAGCCAGTCCTGACTCCTCCCTGAGCTCTGCTGGCAGTCATCCAGCAGCCCACTTGGCCCTCTAGCAGCTAGCAACTACATATATGTCAAATGCCAATGCGACATCCACTCCTGGCCTGGCCTCTCTCCAGTCTCTTCCGGCTCAGTTACAGCACCATTGCGCATCCAGGTTCTGAGGTCCACTCCTGAGAGCCACCTTGACTCCATTCTCCTTCGCCCGTTTACTCAGAAGAACCTTCACTGAACCAGCAGCCAGAGTGAACAGCTGCCTTGCTGGAGACCTTCCTGGGCTCCCTGCCACACTTAGAAGAAAATTCAAAATTCTCATCAGGCCTCTGAAGCTCCAAGAGCTGACCCCTGCCCAGCCTTTTCACTCCACCCACACATACATGCTCCTGTCCTAACCCTGTGCAGGTCTCCGCCTGACATTGTCAAGTTGGACCACCAAGCTAAAAGAGTAGCATGCTCCAACACTCCCTTACCTGGCTTTACTACTCTTGGTCCCTTAGGTGTTGATCATCTGTTTTAGACCTAACTCCTGCATGGAAATTTAAGGTCCCTGAAGACAAAGCCCTCATCTCATTTACCAGCACATTGCCCTCACCCAGCATTCACCAAAGACTTCTCAATAAACAAAAGAAGAAATTCAGCTGACAGCTGAGGAAGACAGAAAATGGTGTTAAAAGGGGAATAGGACTGAGCAAAATTTTAACCCAGAAGAATCTATGTATAGAGAGGGAGGGGAAAGGAAGCCTGACCGGGGAGAACGGAAGATGGGGAAGGCACTGGACCAACTTTGGAAGTGGTGTGGTGAGGGGAAGGGGCTCTGGAGACCTTGAAGACAAGAAAAAATACAAAGACTGAGGTTTAAACCTGAACAAGCTCTTAACCAACTCCATTTAACAGTCTAACCTCTCTTGGCTGAGGAGAAACCAAGAGCATCTGCTGAGATTGAGAACAGTCACCAGGCAAACAGGGGCTGAGGGAAGTCTTGGTTTGGAAGAACTACAGTAAAGGGACCGAGAAGTGAGGAAAAACTGGCCAGTCTGGCTACATGATGGGCAAGCCCACGTATGACATAGATGTGTGGTCCACCCTGACTGCCATGGTACCCTGCCTCCCTTATCCCTAAGCAAAGGTAAAAGAGTTAGAGAAGTCAGGGAACATAAGATGCCCTCAAATAAAGCAAAGAATCAGCAAGTATGATATCTCTGATGGAGATGCAGCTGCAAAGCCATGAAGAGCCAGAGCACTGGGTGATCAGAGATTTTTTTTTTAAAAAAAGGCACTGAGAGCAGACTCCATAGGGAGCAGGAGGAGGGAGGTTGGAGACCCCAGGGAGAGGACAGCATCTATGTATAGGGAGAAAGGGTTTGGGCTCCTATGGGTCACACCCTGAACTTCTCACCTGGGGGCTGAGCCTGGTAAAAATGTCCCTTCCAACCAAACCCAGAAGTCAGATAGGTGCCCACCTTCTAGGAGCCCCAGGTGCCCAAGATCATTCTTCCTCTCTCACTTCCCTGCTTTGAGCACAGGACTTGACACCTGATAGATACTCCAAGAATGCTGGTAAGAGGAATGAGGGAAGCCTTTGAATAAATGTATAGCAACCACAGGGTTAAAATAATAAAAATCCTTTATATGCAATGCTTATCGATAAAAAAAAAAATCTAAAAAATGTTTGTGATGGTCTCCCATGAAGTTACCCCAGGGGGCCACAGCCATGCTATGAATTCCTTTGTATTTAGAATATACAGCCCTTTTCCTTTCCAGGAGAAGGGACTACTTGTAAAAACAACAATGTTGTCATGATGCCAAACTAATAGGGGTCACTGTGTGATTTCAGAACTCTTTGACTGTTCAAAGGATACACAGCTTTTCATCATCCTGAAACGTGAAGTAAAGTTTAACAAAGAAGGGGTGATCCAGGCACGACATCACGTCTTTCTCTCTGGTTACATACGGGACCTTGTTCTCTTTGATAATGTGACGTTTCTCTAGAATTTTAACTTAAGGTAAGAGAGAAGCAAGTTACTATGATTTGAAACGGTAAGAAAACACTAAAGACACAACTCATAAAGTTCAAATTTCTGGCATAAATTCAAATTTTTCACATAATGTGGCTACTGGCTTCGTAGTCTCTAAGACAGACCAACAGTGTCCTCTCCTCTAAAATCAGCACAGAAACCCCCAAGCGCTGGGCAGTGCCGAGTGGCCATGTGCCCAGAAGTGTACTGTCTCTGCATCCCAGACAAAGATTGCTGGAGTTAGTACTTACTAGCATATTCCCTTGAGGTTGCCAGTTCTCGGGCCAGGACAACCTGGTTTGGGAAGAAAAGGGGGAAAGAGAAAAAAACACCAAATGTAACCAGGGCATTGAGTCTCACAAGTTACCCTGCAACCAATCACACAGGCTACCCCACCCCCATTGTAAAATTACATTTAAATATTTTTGGTCCTGTGCTAACAAATATGGCTGAATGTCAATGAAGAAGTTAACTCATTCCAAGAGTTAACAGCAAACACATAACTCTCTCTACTATTTCCAGAAGATTCTTCATCAGCTGCCAAGAGTCCCCATTGTACAGTGAAGTGCACGCGCAGGAACATCTAGACCTGTGTCACCCTCCCCAAAAGTAGGAAGAAGCAACAAATAATACCTCCACAAGTGGGTATTAGGAATGTCTTAAAAAATAACTTTAAGAATATGTCCTCAGTATATGTTCATTGCAAAAAGTCATACTGTATTTAGGCTTTTTCAAATAATTGTTACCATACATCTCATTTGATGCTGCTCTCAGACACCATAAATACCATCTCTGCTATCAAGGGCACAGGAAACGAAATCACCAGTGGCCTGCGGACAGTGCCTCCTGGGAGTCCTACACCCTCATCAGAGGTGCAGTCACACTCCAAGCTGTGTCCTCTCTGTGGTACACCCGAGTCTGGTGCTCAGACTCTATTTGAGGGACAGAGTGTCAATGGGGCATCGCACAACATGGAAAAGGCCTTTCTACACAAGAAAACCCTAGGTGCAATCTAAGCACCAACTTCCAAATGCCTAATTAGCCCAGTCTGACGATGTGCTGGGTGGCCCCCACCACTGCCAGCTGGTATAAACATCTCTTCAAAGATACCTGCAGGGGGAAGGCCCGAGGACCAGAGAATAGATGAAAACCTGCCCAACTCCCGGGGTATCCCTGGGCCTTCTGGGAAGACCTCAGGAGGACACAGCCGGGTTTATTTGGTCCCTGAGTGTGAGTTCTATGCCAGGACAGAATTCTTCACCAGACTCAATCCTGGAAAAGTGCTGTGTGAAATGCCCTGCAGTCATTAAGGATGAGGTTGGCTTGTACATACTGAAGTGGAAAGATCTCAAAGATCTTTCCAGAGGAATGTACCTATGTACTGTTCTCACACGCTGGGGAGTGATGGGGGAAAGCTGGTTATGTATTTATGCAATATTAAATTTCTTCACAGGATTAGCATTAGCTATGTAAGTAAAAAGAACTGTTAAAGAGTACTAATATTCAAATGGAAACCTTTCTGAAGGAGATAGTTATGGCACCTTTCTGTTGTGTGTAAATTCAGTATTTCACATGCAGGTTTCCTTACCGATACAGGGCAGAGAGTGCCCCTCTTCGACAGGACACGACTTGACACATACCCCCACACCACTCAGGCTGATTACAGAACTAATCTGGACATCAAGATCAGCCTCAGAAAGCCACACATGGAGGAATTTCACAAATAAGTCCTCATTTTCCAGTAAAAATAAATGTCCAATGAAGTAAAAAGTTGAGAAAGGAGAGAACTCTTTTACTGGACCGCTGTAAGAAACCATGCAGAATACCAAGGTTCTCTTCAAAATAGCTTCATCCTCCTAAAAGAATCTTTAAGTACCGTAAGGACTGGGGATTATCCTCACAGTTGAAGTGTTTTTGTTTTGTTTTGTTTTGTATTTTATTAGTCCTCACCTGAGGGTATTTTTCTATTGATTTTTAGGGAGAGTGGAAGAGAGAGGGAAAGATGGAGAGAAACATCAATGAGAGAAATACATCGATTGGTTGCCTCCTGCCATGAGCCTTGACCAGGGCCCAGGCCAGGGAGGAGCCTGCAACCAAGGTACGTGCCTCTTGACCAGAATTGAACCTGGGATCCTTTGGTCTGCAGGCCAGTGCTCTATCCACTGAGCCAAACCAGCTAGGTCTGAAGGTTTTTATTCTAAGGACACAATTCTTTCATAATTTAAACAAAAACTGCTCATTTTAAAAAATCTAAATTAAAAGTATAAAGAGAGTCTTGGCCGGTTTTGCTCAATGGTTAGAGTGTCGGCCCCCAGACCAAAGGTTCAAGTCTCCATCAAGGACATGTACCTCGGTTTGCAGGTACCCCAGCCACAGTAGGGGCAACCAATTGATGTGTGTATCTAACACTGATGTTTCTCTCTCTCTCTCTCTCTCTCTCTCTCAAATATATATTTTTTGATTTTACAGAGAGAAAGGGGAAGAAATAGAGAGTTAGAAACATTAATGATGAGAAACATCAGCTGCCTCCTGCACTCCCCCTACTGGGGATCGAGCCCACAACCAAGGTACATGCCCTTGAGCGGAATTGAATCCAGGACCCTTCAGTTCTCGGGCCAATGCTCTATCCACTGAACCAAAACAGTCAGGGCTCTCTCTTTCTTTTTCCACTATCTAGAAATCAGTGGGAAAAAATAGCCTCAGGTGAGGATTAAAACAAAAAGTGTAAGGACAGCAAAAATTAACATTAATTAAAACAACACTGAAAGCATAAGTGAGCTAAAATATTTCATGTTCTTTGCATTTTGAAATATTTCATAAATGTAAAAAGAGAAAAGGAAAACAAATTTCACATAAGGCTTCTTCACAAAAGCCAGGCAAGGAAG
>NW_005871380.1:1103819-1145652 GCF_000147115.1 Myotis lucifugus
AAGCAGGCTAGCAGGCAGAGTGGTTAGGGGAAAGCAGGTAGGCAGTGTGAGTGGTTAGGAGCCAGCAGTCCCGGATTGCGAGAGGGATGTCCCCCGAGGGTCCCAGATTGGAGAGGGTGCAGGCCAGGCTGAGGGACACCCCCCCCCCCCCTCCTGTGCACAAATTTCGTGCACCTGGCCACTAGTTTATAAAACAGAGAACACAGAATCTAGAGGCCAGCAGGTCTTGGTCTGTAACTCTAGCAAGTGTCATGAATGTAATGTTTTGTGTATTTTAAAATAAAGGTTTTTAAATGTTTCCCCCAAAACTCTGAGGAGATACTAATACCAATACTAACTTTTTAAAAAATATATATTTTTATGGATTTCAGAGAGGAAGGGAGAGGGAGAGAGAGAGAAACATCCATGATGAGAGAGAATCATGGATTGGCTGCCTCCTGCGAGTCCCCCACTGGGGATCAAGCCCACAACCCGGGCATGTGCCCTTGATCGGAATGGAACTTGGGACCTTTCAGTTCATAGGCCGACGCTCTATCCACTGAGCCAAACTGGCTGGGGCCCAATACTAACTTTTAAAAAATATATATTTTTATTGATTTCAGAGAGGAAGGGAAAGAGAGAAACATCAACTATGAGAGAGAATCATTGATCAGATGCCTCCTGACACCCTCTACTGGGGACTGAGCCTGAAACCTGGGCATGTGCCCTGACCGGGAATCGAACCATGACCTCCTGACTCATAGGTCGGCATTCAACCATTGAGCCACACTGGCCAGGACCAATACTAACTTTTAATTTGAGGAACAGAAAAGCTTCCCAGAGTCTTGCCAATGTGACACAAGGACATGGAATGTTAGTCACCTACTGATGCCTGATTTGAATAAAATGAACTGCCATTTAATAAAAAATAAGATCAAATGATGCCTTTTAAAACTTGCAACCACAAAATCATGGCTTAGATATTTTAGTCACATGATCTACTGATGGCCCCAAGTCACCTTCAGAATAGGAGAAGAACGCCCAGAGGCCTGAAACCCTCCTCCAGGGAAGAACACCACCCTCGTATCTAGGTCTCCCAGTTCTGAGCCTGGAAGGTCAGCCTATCCAAGGAAAACACACTCATTCAACAACAGCAGCATGTACTCACTGTTGAAAAAGATCCTTCACCAAGAATTTTCCCGAATTTGAAGTCTTCTGGCCGTTTCTTCCGAGGCTGTGGTGGTGGCTGTGCGGCACGTTGCAGTGAGTTGGCACTTGGTCGGGACTCGGCCGCAGTGCTGTCCATGGTGGGGCCCTGCCTGCTACCACCGCTTGGAACAGGGGCCGAGCCGGAATCAGTCTGGGTCCTCACCATTGATGGGGATGGGCAGGAACATAACACCACGCTGGACTGAATAGGAATGGTGTCATACTGGTGGACCCAGGAAAAAGAGATAAGACTCAAAGGAGCTCTTCTTAAAGTGCATGAACTCAAGTGTTGACATTGTTGAAACACAAACACAAAGTACAGACAGGCTATCTGACATTCTGCCACATGGTTCATGCTGCCCTCCTCTCCCAAGTCCCTTCCCTGCTCAAATCCCAGTCCTCCCTGTCTTGCTTTCCCAAGAACCCCACCACTCAGTACCAATCTGCCCTCATCCTCCTCCCTTAGCACTGTATGAGTCTCCAACACACACCCCAGACCCCTCTCAATGGCCAGTTAGCCTGCCCATCACCACCCAGCTTAAATGCCATCTACAGCCAACCTTTGTTAAAAAAGGAAGTCAGTCTAACCCCTGTGACCACAGAATATACTGTTTCAGAACCCCTGGCCCTGTTCACCCACCCATAGCTGATATAAGACTGGATACACGCGAAGACACTCAATTAGGGCTTAAACAAACAGACTGGCTTGAGATTGCATCCCACAGCCAAACAGAATGTTAACCACGCAGTCCTGGAACACAAAAGTATAACTTAATGGAAAGAAGAGTCCAAGAATTGCCAACCACGCATAACAGTTATAGTTGATAAAAAATAAGCTCAACAAAGCAAAACAGTAGTGGCGTAATCGGTTAACAGTAACTGATTTAGAGCCAAACTGCCCTCTACACACCAAACAAATTTAAAAACTTAATTTTAAAAATTATTCAATATGATCCCTATTAAAATTCCAACTGGCTTCTTTGTAGAAATTGACAAGCTGATTCTAAAATTCATACAGAAATTCAAGGGAGCCAAAATAGCCAAAACAATCTCAAAAAAACAAAACAAACAAAAAATCTGAAGTTGGAGGACTCACATGTCCAGATTTCAAAACTTACAAAAAACCTATAGTAATCAAGACAAGATGATATTGGCAAAAGTATAGGCACACAGATGAATAGAATAGCATATAGAAATAAACCCTTACATCTACTACCGCCAACTGATTTTTGACATGGATGCCAAAACCCTTCAATGGCGAAAAAACAGTCTTTTCAACAAATGGTGCTGGGACAACTGGATATCTACATGCAAAAGAATGAAACTGGATGCCTTTCCCACATTATATACCAAGTTTAATTTAAGTGGATCAAAGACCTACCTGTAAGTACTAAAACTATAAAACTTAGAGAAAAATATGAAAAAATTTTGTCTAAGATATGAAACCAAAAGCACAAGAAACAAAAGTAAAAAAAAACAGGTCAAAGGGACTTCATTAAAATTAAAAACTTCTATGCTTCAAAGGCACCATTAAGAAAGTGAAAAGACAACCCGTAGAATGGGAGGAAATATTTGCAAGTCATATATCTGATAAAGGACTTGTAGCCAGACTATATAAGGAACTCTTACAACTCAATTAAAAAAAACCACACATACAATTTAAAAATAGGCAGTGGATTCAAATAAACATTTTCCCAAAAAAGAAATATAAATGGCCAATAAGCCCATGAAGATGCTCAATATCACCAGACATTATGGAAATGCAAATCAAAGCCACAAGGAGATTCCACTTGAACCCACTAGGATGGTTAGAACAAAAAAGACAGATAATAAGTTAATGAGAACGTAGAAAACTTGGATCTCTCATACATTGCAGCTGGGAATATAAAATGGTGCAGGCACTTTGGCAAACAGTATGACAGTTCCTCAAAAAGAAACAGGTACCGTATAACCCAGCAATTCCACTACTTGGTATATACCCAGGAGAAATGAAACGCATTTGTTCATAGCAACCTTACTCATAGCAGGCCAAAAGATAGACACAACCCAAATGTCCATCAACAGATAAATGGGTAAACAAAACATAGTGTAGGCATAAAATCAAATATTACACAGCCATAAAAAGGTAGGAAGTATGGACCTATGCTACAACATAGTTGAAAATGGAAAGCATGATGCTAAGTGAAAGAGACCAGGCATAAAAGGTTACCTATTGTATGAT
Source organism: Myotis lucifugus (assembly GCF_000147115.1). Lineage (NCBI taxonomy): Eukaryota > Metazoa > Chordata > Mammalia > Chiroptera > Vespertilionidae > Myotis > Myotis lucifugus. The sequence goes on from NW_005871380.1 coordinate 1,107,229, forward strand.
TCAAGTGACATAAAATGTCCAGAACAGGCAAATCTATAGAGACAGAAAGTAGTTAAGTGGTTGTCAGGGGCTGGGGGAAGGGGAGAATGGGGAGTGACTGCTAATGGTTCTGGGGTTATGATGAAGATGTTTTGGAATTGGATAGTGGTGATGTTTTCTGTGAATATACTAAAAACTACTAAATTAGCATTAGCTGGTTTGGCTCAGTGGATAGAGCGTCAGCCTGTGGACCAAAGGGTCCCAGGTTTGATTCCGGTCAAGGGCACATGCCTGGGTTGCGGGCTTGGTCCAACGTGCAGAAGACAGCCAATCAATGATTCCCTCTCATCATTGATGTTTCTCTCTCTCTCTTCCTCTCCCTTCCTCTCTGAATAAAAACACACACACACACACACACACACACACACACAAAAACCCCTACTAAATTATATACTTTAAATGAGTGAACTGTATGGTATATGAATTATATTTCTATGAGCTATTATAAAAAACTAGAGGCCTGGTGCACGACATTCGTGCAGCACTGGGGGGGGAGGGGGAGAGTCCCCTCAGCCCAGCCTGTGCCCTCTTGCAGTCTGGGACCCCTCCAGGGATGTCCCCCGAGGGATCCTTAGCACTGCCATGGAGGCGGGAGAGGATCCTGCCACTGCCACTGCCCTCACCAGTCATGAGCCCAGCTTCTGGCTGAGCAGCGCTCCCCTGTGGGAGTACACTTATCTCTGGTGGTGAGTGCGCGTCATAGTGACCGGTTGTTCTGCAATTCGGTCCATCTGCATATTAGGGTTTTATTATATAGGATAGTTGTATCACGTATGACTGCATTAAATTATAATAAGAACTCATTCAAATCTCTAAATCACCAAGACTTTTAAAGAAGAAATAGGCAAGGAACAGGCACCAAAATACCTCAAGTAACCAAGAGATGAAAACATACGCAGTAGTCAAAGATAATTTTTTAAAATATATATATTCTATTGATTTTTTACAGAGAGGAAGGGAGAGAGATAGAGAGTTAGAAACATTGATGAGAGAGAAACATCAATCAGCCGCCTCCTGCACACCTCCCACTGGGGATGTGCCCCCAACCAAGGTACATGCCCTTGACCGGAATCGAACCTGGGACCTTTCAGTCCGCAGGCCGATGTTCTATCCACTAAGCCAAACCGGTTACGGCTCAAAGATAATTTAAAGCAACCAGAGCCCTGGCCAGGTACTCAGTTGGTTAGAGTGTCGTCCTGATATGCCAAGGTTGTGAGTTCAATCTCTGGTTAGGGCACATGTATGCAAGAAGCAACCAATGAATGCGTAAATAAGTGGAACGACAAATCAATGTTTCTCTCTCTCTCTCTCTCTCTCCCTTCCTCCTTCTCTAAAAATCAATAAATAAAAATTACCAAAAAACAAACAAAAAAACACATTAAAGCAAAGAGGCAGCATGGTAAATTTTCAACTAGGGAGAATAAATAAATAGATAAGAATGATTAAATGTTTTCAATACACAGAGACACCCAATGCTGGCAAGACTAGAAAAAAGCAAGTATATTCCTACAAGTACAAGTATATTCCTACAAGTACAGCTGGCACCATAAACCTGTGTTGCTGTTAAAATGTTTCTGGAAAGCAATTTGATAATTTGTCCATAAAGTGATAACAGAACAGTTGTCAATGAGATATAGAAATACTGAACAAAAGTGGCTATAAATACAGTTAAAAATTTAGGTTGGAATTAAGAAAGGATGAGATACAAATCAGAAATACATAGAAGTTGTACCCACAACCATAAAAAAATATTTTCTAGCTCTGACCCTGAAGTGTTTCAGCAATGACATCATTAGCCTACTCATCATCAGATTGTTATAGAACAATATGAAGTGAACTCATAGCATCCAGAGCATCCAGATCTGTTTCTAATAGTACTTCCCATTAAAAGAACCAGGAGAGCATTTGACTCCATGTCTTGGAACAGAAGAAAGATAATCAATATGATCCAAGAATCCCTTGCTGGGACTGAAAACAAGGTGCCTTCACAAATTGTGGAAGCAGGGAAGCTGGCCTGTAGAGGCCACTACTGGCCAAGTTGTGCTGTAAACACTAAAAAGAGATCAGTTAAGTACAGATAATTAGAATAAGCTGAAACAGGAAAAAATCATGACTCTGTAACAATACATACAGGTATATCAAAACAACAACTGAATGCTTAATTTTATAAATCTGAATAGCTAAGGGAGTGGAGCCATACAAAGCTGTTCCTTGTATAGTGTATATATTTGTTCATAAAGGACAGACAAAAATATTCCTCTTTCCACTTAAATAGGGAAGGGAAAAACAGAAAACTATGAAAAAGTCAGAGTCCTATAGAAACTGCACCAAGAACAGGAAAGACAGGTGGGCACAAAGTAATCAACAGTGTGCAGCGGTGACAGCTCAGCCACCACAAGAGATGATGTTCATCTTGAGATGCGTAAAACACGTAACAAAGTCAAAACCAAAGCTAGACAGTACATCCTGTAACCCAAACACGATGAGCATGGAGGTGGAGAACGGAGGCAGCAGATGGCAAGAACAGGCAGGAGCCTGGGCAGTCCCGCAGTGCCATATAAACCTCGGCTCCACGTGGCAGGCAAGCTCAAGCAGTGTCACCACAGAATACACATCATGTCCCTGTTTCCCAACCAAGAAGCCATCATCAAGAACTTTGGAGCTGCACCACAGCCAAGAGGAGTCAGGCTTCTTTTACTTGAAGGTCTGCTAAGATCATTATAACTCCAGGCAAAGTATGAAAATATGAAGGAATCAACCAAACACAGTATCAATGAACTATTAGGAGAATATAACTAATTGACTTTGTAAAAAACATCTAAGACAGTGGTCGGCAAACTCATTAGTCAACAGAGCCAAATATCAACAGTACAACGATTGAAATTTCTTTTGAGAGCCAAATTTTTTAAACTTAAACTATATAGGTAGGTACATTGTTATTAACTTAATTAGGGTACTCCTAAGGCTTAGGAAGAGCCACACTCAAGGGGCCAAAAAGCCGCATGTGGCTCACGAGCCGCAGTTTGCCGACCACGGATCTAAGAGAATCTGATATTAAATGAGGCAGCCAGCAGTACATATCCTCTAGCTGGAACGGGAGCCCAAAGTGCCACATTTACTTATAGAAAACTGTTTTCTCCAACACCCTATGGCTCTGCAGTAAGTCAAGTGTGCCTTATACATTTTATAAATACTCCATCTCACAGGAGGTACCAAAGGTTTGGACCATGCTCTGAGGTTCAGTCAGTACTTTAATAATTTGTCCCTATAAGCAAAGTATATAATCATAACAGAAGTACATTCAAAGTCAATTACTTACCTGGAGATCAGCAGAAACTTTTTTAAAATTTTTATTGACTAAGGTATTACATATGTGTCCTTATCCCCCATTGCCCCTCCACCCCCCATCCCCACTCATGCCCTCACCTCCCTGGTGTCTGTGTCCATTGGTTAGGCTTATTAGGTGTATCGGTTAATAATGTGGATTTTTGTAATCAAAGAAAACACGATAATTTCAAGAGAAACATCAAAAGTGCTTTATTCAAAGTAATGTCCATCGCTAGCTACACATTTCCCCCATCTTTCAGGTAATTTGTGGATACCGTCCCAATAGAACTTTTCTTGTTTTGAAGCAAACCATTCAGAGACCCAATTTTCCACTTCTTCCTACGTTTTGAAGTGCTGCTCAGAAAGTGTGTGTGTGCCTTCGATCAGAACAAATGGTAATCTGAAAGAGCAAGGTCTGGGGAATACAGCGGGTGGGTTAATATTTCCCAGGCAGGATCTTTTAATTGGTTTTGAAGTGTGTGATGGTGCGTTATCATGAAGCAAAATTACTTTGCCGTGTCTTCTGGCACATTCTGGTCATTTCACAATCAAAGCGTGGTTCGAACTGATCATTTGTTGTCGGTAGCGATCAGTATTAACGGTTTCACCTGGTTTTAGAAGCGCACAATACACCACACCTTCCTGATCCCACCAAACGCAGAGCATTGTCTTCTTTCAGAAGCGATTTGGCCTTGCAGTCGATGTTGATGGTTGACCTGGATCAACCCATGATTTTGTGCATTTGGGATTCTCAAAATAAATCCACTTTTCATTGCCAGTCACAATTCGATGCAAAAAGACTTTCTTTCGTGCCACTGAAGCAACATTTTACTGATGACTTTTTGGTTTTCCATTTGTCTTTCGTTCAGTTGATGTGGCACCCATTTTCCTTCCTTTAAAATCTTTCCCATTGCTTCTAAACGATCGGAAATTGTTTGCTGAGCAACCTTTAATCTTTCTGCAAGTTGTTTTTGAGTTTGACAGACATCTTCATCTAATAATGCTTGTAATTGTTGGTCTTCAAACTTTTTCGGTTGACCTGGACGTTCTTTGTCTTTCACATCGAAATCATCACTTTTAAAGTGTTTAAACCAGCGTTCACAAGTATCTTGAGATGGAGCATGTTCACCATAAGCTTCCCGAAGTATACGATAACTTTCAGCAGCACTTTTCTTCAAAATAAATGAAAACTTCCTGCAAATGCTCTTTTTTTGGGCACGAAATTCAACATTTTTAAGCGTAAAAATATCTATGATGTTAACACCTTCAGAAAATTTGACACATGAAGTTTTGAAGCTTGTTGTCAATACAACAAAATAGCTTACATATCAAATCGCATATATATCAACATATGTGTAACTCCATCTATTGAAAAAAATCTGCGTTATTTACCGGTACACCTAGTATATGCATGCATGCAAGTCCTGTGGTTGATCTCTCACCCTTACCTCCACCCTCCCCTACCTTCCCTCTGAGGTTCGACGGTCTGATCGATGCTTCTCTGTCTCTGGATCTTTTTTTGTTCATCAGTTTATGTTGTTCATTATACCCCACAAATGAGTGAGATCATGTGATATTTATCTTTCTCTGACTGGCTTATATGGCTTAGCATAACGTTCTCCAGTTCCATCCATGCTGTTGCAAATGGTAAGAATTCCTTCTTTTTTACAGCAGCGTGGTATTCCATTGTGTAGATGTACCACAGTTTTTTAAGACACTCATCTGCTGATGGGCACTTAGGCTGTTTCCAAATCTTAGCTATGGTAAATTGTGCTGCTATGAACATAGGGGTGCATATGTCTTTTCTGACTGGTGTTTTAGTTTTTTGGGATATATTCCTAGAAGTGGGATCACTGGGTCAAATGGGAGTTCCATTTTTAGTTTTTTGAGGAAACTCCATACTGTTCTCTACAGTGGCTGCACCAGTCTGCATTCCCACCAGCAGTGCACAAGGGTTCCTTTTTCTCTGCATCCTCGCCAGCACTTGTCATTTGTTGATGATAGTCATTCTGACAGGTGTGAGATGGTACCACATTCAAAAAGTATCTATTTAGGTCCGTTGCCCATTTTTTTATTGGGTTATCTTCCTTTTGTTAAGTTCTATGAGTTCCCTGTAAATGTTGGAGATTAAACCCTTATCAGTGATATCATTGACAAATATGTTCTCCCAGGCAGTGGGCTTTCTTGCTGTTTTGTTAATGGTTTCTTTTGCTGTACAGAAGCTTTTTATTTTGATGTAGTCCCATTTGTTTATTTTCTCTTTAGTTTCCATTGCCCTAGGAGCTATATCGGTGAAGATATTGCTTCGGCATATGTCTGAGATTTTGCTGCCTGTGGATTCCTCTAGAGCAGAAACTTTTTGTCCTCAAAGGCAGTGGTAAATGGGAAAGAGGTCAGTCACCAGGCTGAGGCCCATCACGATCCATGATAGGCCTGGACTGTCCTCACCAGCTAGGCCAGTTACACTATGCGTGAGAGCTGTACACACAGAGCACTGAGCACCTCACTGGGTTCTCATTACACAGTCAAGGGGGAAATGCTCCTTGGGCTTCCAGGGTCATCCTTGAGTGCAGAGCCTCAGGCCCAGGACTGAAGAGAAGCAGGACTGTGTGACCTGAAGGAACATACGTAAGAGTAGGGAAGCAGAAGGAGTCAGCGCTTCACACAGAGTCCTGAGCACTACAGCACTGTTGCAATCTACCTGGCCATATGCCTGCTAGGTGGCCATCACTGCCCCCACAGGATGAAGGGAGAACACTACCTATGCCCTGCCCCCACAACACCTGTTCCCCCCTTCCCCCAACAGTGTGTAAATCAGACTAACATGGACCTGTTTCCAGGCCTCATCTAAACCTGTGTGCCCAGCCGTATGTCAAGCAAGGCTCAAGGAAACAATTTAAGAGGCACACAGGACAGTGACAGATGTTGTTTTTAATTCATAACTGACAAATGAACTACTGAATAAAATGTCAAACATGAAGTTTTTAAATAACAAAATGTGATGGATTGATTCATGGACCTGGAAAAATGTTATTATACATCACATGTTTCTGGATGAAAGACGATCCAGCAAAGGCACCAACATATCTGTCACATAAAGGTTTTTGGCACAGTCCATTGCTTCTTTTCAGTAGGCAGAACCTCAATTCTGGGAGGTATCATAAGTGACATCCAAGAGCAGTGAGGAGTTTCCCAAAGGGTCAGCCTCAATGGCTGAGGGGACTGGGCACAGCAGGCAGGAGGTGTCTGCGAGTCCACAGGAAAAGGGGGCCCTGAAGACCTGGGTGTGACCACCATCAGACAGACAACCCTGTTCTCACTCTTGGAGGGCCTTAACACAATGAAGATGGCCTCAGGAGCACTTGCCAAGACAAGTTATCTTCAGCTCGAGCTTCCTCACTGCTTACTGAACAAGTGTTCAGGCCATGGAGAGAAGTTCCCCAAAGACAATGAGAAGGTTAAGTTTAATGAGACTTGTTTATAAACATGTGTTTCTGAGAGCTTTCTTTTCTTTTCATCAAAGTGGTATCTTTGATTTAAAAAAAAAAAAAAAAAAGGTCTCCAGAACAGATCTTCAAAAGAGAGCACTGCCTCAGAAAATGAAGGTTTGCACCCAATCTGGGGTAGGCCAACCTTGAATGCAGGTGCCAACCAGGTGGGCGGCCCTTGGTACTCACCTCTTCCCTTTCCCAGGTTCCATGGCTGGACCTGACCCAACAGACCCAGTGACTTGCAGCAGCACCTGGCCACCCACTAAGGAGGGACGAGGTAGAACATTGTGCTGGCTAAAACCTGCTCACTTCCTCTCTGACACCTCTCCACACATGAGGATGGTAAGTGTCATGGACACTAGAGCAGGTGAGAGAGGAGACAGGTGGTGAGACAAACACTGAGATTTGAAAAGCAAAAAGTGTTTTATTGTTACTAATGGTGTTGGGGTGGCAGACAGTGAGACATGATTCAGGCAGAAAGAGCAAAAGAGATGGCATTGCAGAGCTGCCCTTCTCTCTGCAGAATTTAAGTGTCAAATGTGCTGCTTCGTGTCCACATGTGTGGATGTAAAGGACTTCAAGCTTGATGCTTCAGCATCCCAGCCCCAAAAACTGGTCAGACCAAATGTGCTACCAAAGCTGCTTATTGAGTGAGCCTGCATATCCAGTACATGAGTGTGAGCCTTAGAACAGGCAATAGGCTACGTCCTGTGGCTACCCACAACCTAGGGTTCATCCTGGGAACTGCCGAGGCTATACCTCAATACAATCCATTAGGAGGGAGCCTCAGGAAGTCTGGAGCCCCTGATGCGTATTTTATCCCAGTGGTTCTCAACTGGGGCAATTGTGCCTCCACGCCCCCCAAACCTTGGCAATGTCTTGGTGACATTTTGATTGCCATAACTGGAGAAGGGAGAAAGTGTTACTGGCATTTAGTACATAGAGGAAAGGATACTACTATAGTGTACAACAATAAACAGGACAGTTCCCACTTGAGAGATCCTGATCTAGTCTGTAGACTCTACCCTCCCTCCCACAGGAAGAACCCCACCAAGTGTTCAGTGACGACCATCAAAGCACTCAGCAGTAGGGCAGGCCCTTTGTGCAGTGAGAACCTGAACCACCCCTCAGAGCAGTAGAGAGAAAGAAACCTAAACACAGGAAGCTGAGATCCAGAGGTAGCTGTGGCAGGTTGAAAAAGGCATGTTTAAATATCCTAAGGCTGTGAATGGGAAACAATAAGAAACTTACACCCATGACCTAAACAGTTTAAAATGGCAGTATTAATGAGGCTTTGCAGTAAGACTGCCAACCAGAGCTGCAACTTTACATTGAGAAATACCGTACTGAGCAGAAGGCGGCACTCACAGCCCTACAGAGCCAAATTGGCATTCAGGAAGCTCAAGAGGGGTAAGCAAGGGGCCAAGAGAGCTGGAGGAGGCTGAGGAGGGAGTGGGCACACCTCTAATGAGGGTGAGATGACCCGACTCCCTCAGCAGCCACATGCACATTCCACTCCCAAGAGGGTAAAACACCAACCTGGCAAAGATGCACTCATCTCAATGTCTCAGCACAACCCCTTGCCCCTGGGAAAGCAGTCGCGTCACTCCAGCAGCCACAGAGCTGAAGCCCAAGGACACAGTGCCAGGCGCAAGCACTTGCTTTCTTTTTCAGTTCTGCCTGGACTCCTGGCTCAACACATGCAAGTTGGGGCTGCAACTCTGCTCGACATTGCTGTTTCCAAATGCCAGCCTTTGACATTTCACTTCCCATAAGATTACACCCAATAATTTCTGATTTACATTCCTATGGATTTTTTTTCTTTTTTCTTTTTTAACTAATGAAGCAAATTCAACTCAGAGCAGGGATTTGAAAAGCACAGCTAGGAGCTTTTTGTTTGCCACGAAGAATGCCCTGATTATCCCACAATAAAACAAGCCACTGCAGAATGAGAATATATCCAGCCAGGAAATGGGACGTGAGGAAAAGCATCTGGGCACATACAGCCTGGCCTGGAACAGCTGCTCCCATGGGGACTCGCCTCTCTTGGAAAAACCGCCCTCCCCGTCCCCCAACAGCAGGTAAAAGGTATTAAGATTTAAACGTGTGTCTATATTCTTAGCGCTGTACCCTGTGGGTGGGTCCAGGATCGAGATCTTGTGTGTTCTTCGTACTTTACAGAGTCTGTCAAAAGATGAAGGCATGAGCCAAGGTTTTTCCCACCTGTAAACACAAATGCACTTGATGCTAAGTTTACCTTTACAAGATGCCTGGCAAGTTCACTCAGCCCAAAGCACAATTCCAATGAGGTTGAAAGGTGTTCCTAAGCCTCTCCTTTAAGGGACACATGCCACCTTACTACAAGTGAACATACACTAGTCAGTCACCTTACCTTTGTTGTTGGCAGCTGGCTGACACCATCAGCATGCTCTGCGCGTGCAGACTGCTCTGGGGCCTGAGTGGAGTCGTGCCTGCATTGGTTGGGGGGACCACAGTGCGAGGAGAGAACAGGGAGTGTGCAGAGATGCAGGAAGATGAGGAAGGTGGCCCTCTGGCCAGGAGAAGAGGCAAGGAGAGGATGCTGGCAGCACCCATGGTCCACAAGCACCATTCCTCTCCACCTCGAACTCCCAGGACTCCAAGAGTCACCCCAGGAACCTCTCTAGCCACCCTCTGACTGCTCCACCCAGCTCAGCAGGCATATCTTGTTTTTGCCACAGTTACAGTATGTCCCACAATTCCATATCCTCAGCCCTGGGGAGTTCAGGGGGAGCTCTGAGACATTAACTTGCCCAGTGCAGACAACTCAGGCTGTGGAGTGACTTCTCTAAGAACACCTGAGCCTTCAAAGCCACGGTTTTCTGGGTATTTCAATACAAAAATATATGCACTCATTTTATTCATCAGAGTTCCTTAAAAGAGGTAAATCAACTATGTTATTAACCCAAATATTCAACAAACATGGCCACTGTGCCAGCCATGGTCCCACAACACAGCCTTAGGCAAACATGGTCCCTGCCCCTAGGAAGCTACATCTTAATGGGGTGACAAGCCCGACTTCATTTACAGAACTAGCTGTGTAAAGTTGTGAGGGTGGCTATGGCAGAGCTGGACAAGTGCTGGGGGAACAGAGCAGCCCCCTGGCTGCTGTGGTCCACCCACAGCATGGGTTGGTGAGGGGCTTGGAGGGAGCGTTGGAGGGCTGTAGTGCTGTTCAGGGAGGGTGATGGAGGCTCAGATGGTGCTGCAATGGCCAGGAGAGGGATACTAAAGTTCAAAAAGTGAAATGTAGTAAGAGCTAATCACGCAAAACTTGAAAGCATTTTTTTTAAAGTTTTGCTTTGCTCTATGTTTCAGATTCAACGCAGCAGCCTTCATGAGCCAGAAGGAAAAACCAGTCATTTTGAAATCAACATCCTAGGAAGGATAGAAAGAATTCTGGAGTTTGGAAATGGCAACAACAGATGATCTCACACACACACACACACACACACACACACACACACACACCCCTACTTCTCCATCACATGCTTTATGTGAAATGGCAGCCTCCGCCAGCAACTCACGGCAGCTTTGATGACTTAAGGCAAATGCAGTGCTCTTGAGATCACACTGCTCTTATCCACTTCATCAACAAAGGTTCACTGAACACCTACTGTGTGCCATACATTTCTCCCGGGCACTGGAGAGACAGCAAAGAGCAAAACTGAGCCCATGTCCTCAAGAAGCCCACATTTTAGTGGAGTAGAAAGACCCCCCCCCCCCAAAAAAAAATAGAAACCAGATAAAAGTTACAGTGTGTCATATGGTGATAATCACTGTGAGAAAAATACAGCAGGGAAGGGAGAGGGGAGTATCTGGATGGGGTTGGTGTAAATGTACGCAAACAGAGAAGCCCTCACTGGGAAGGTGACATCTGAGGATGTGGGGAAAGCCCTCAGGACACCTGGGGAGAGCTTTCTCCACAGAGGACTAGCCAGTGCCAAGGTCCCAAGGCTGCAGCAGCTCTAGACTCACAGCAGGCCTATCCCTCCAGACAAACCCCTGGGTGCCAGGCAGGGACCTCAGCACCCCTGAAACACCCCTTCTGGCACCTCTACCCACAGGAGTGGGAGCCTGAGAAACAGGGCTGCCCATGAGGACCCAGGCACCTCCTGTCTGATGACAGCCTAACCAAGGCTGTACTGTCCAGCATCAGTCCAAGGCTGAGATGCTAGTCACTAGACCACCACCGCTGCAAAAGCACCCAGCAGTGTCCCCTGCACTCCACACTATGGGCACGATGACACAGGAACAAGTCACGAGCAGCCTTCCTCCTTTGTGGGATTCCTTCCTGCCTCCGCCACATGAGCCAGCCAAGCACCTCAGCGCAAGACCAGTCTCAGGGACTCTCCCAGATGGAGATGTTTACAGGGTAGACTCAGTGCTTCCTGCTCTCTCTTCCCACAGGCATAACTCACTAGCATGGGTATGTTTAATAAATAGTTTTACTTCTGCAATTAAAGAAACTGGTGGTTGCAATATTACCTTGTAAAGCATTTAAGCATCAATTGTGAAGTGAAAAGAAAAAGAAAAAAGCCCTCTTCCAGTATGAAAACTCCAAATGTTTATTTATACTTTAGGTGTTATTCTAAAAGGCTAATTTTAAAAAACATCTTGAGAAGGAATTGAGCTGCACAAACAGCATCTGACACCTCCAGGATCTGGAATACACTTGCTGACCAGTGGTCATGTGTGGCAGTGAGGGCTCCTTGAGCATCCCCATCCAGCCTGCCAGCCCACAGGTCCTGTGGGTGAGTCATTCCCTCCCAGCACACCTCTATTGTACTTCTGGTTCCTCAATAGCTTCTGAAATTTCAATCTCGGGAGAGAAAAAAAAAAGTAAACCCTCATCCAGGGGATATGTTCAGAGGGAGAGGGGGAGGGAGGGAGGGCAGGGATATGTTCAGAGGGAGAGGGAGAGAGAGAGAGAGAGAGACAGATACACACTTGGATAGGTGCCTCCCCATATGAATGCCGATGGGGGATCGAACCTGCAACCTTTTGGTGTACAAAACGACGCTTCACCAACTGAACCACCTGGCCAGAGCTCTCTGGAAAAATTTAAAGCAACAAAACCCTAAGTGTGCCATTCATTTATCCCTGTCCTCCCTAATAAAATGGAGCTGGTCACAGAGACATTCTCAACTACACAGCCCTCTGCCTGGTCCTGTAGGCACCGAGTTACCATGAGAGCTATGATCACTGGCCTTTCTTACACACAGACATGCATGCATCCCACCCCAAATGCAAGCCCTTCAGGGCCACCCGTGGCTCTCCATGGCCACAGCCCTACATCAATGCCACGTCTTTCCCACCAGGAGTCTCCCACAGGCTGTGCCCCAGCCCCACTCTTCCTCCCCTACTTCCCACTAACAGCACCACATCCATCTCTCTACTTCCCCTCCGATCGGACCCCTGCTGTGCTTCTCTCTCTGACCTCCTATGTGCTCTCAGGACAAGCTTCTGTAACTTCATTGCCACTGAGAATTGGGGGAGGTGTGCCAAGGGCACAGTGCTATCAAGAACAAGGAAGGACGCCTGTTCTCAATGACCTTGGTTAGGAAGCGTCAGTCATCGATATCGGCACCTTTGGAGTCTCTGGAAAAGTGGGCCTCACCATGTCCCACAACTCCACTCAAGGTAAACCTTCTACACCCTCTGAGTGTGTCATGGTGAGCCTGTAAGCAGGACTGCCACCTGCTGTGCTCACTCCACCTTTTCAGAGCAGGCACATGGGGGTTTGGAGACCATGACAACCACCCCTTTGCAAGCGCATCTCTGACAGGAAGACAAAGACAAGTTTCAAACCACTGACTTCCAAATGAACTTGAAGTAGAGTCATATGTAAACTGGGCATTTTCTGTAGATTTCAATTTATTTCACACAGTTTGTAAATAAGAACTTAAGAGTTTTAACTTCTTTGACTTTTTGAGTACTGGGTTCAGCAGTCTCCTCTTAGAAGTAGAAACTCTCAAGGGAAAATTACTTTGAGATCAAATTACATTTTCATAGCCACCAAAAACATATCAAAGCGCAATTTAATTATGGAATACCTTGCTTAGCCACTGAGAGAGTTTAGGAAAATACCAGCATCAAAATATCCAGTATCCAATATTCAAATCCGGTAAAGGTAGCAAACATTTTGGCTGACAAATAGATTGAAATGCAAATGAATTTGGGGCAAGGAAACAAATGACCCAAGGATATTTTTGGATTTCTTTTTCCCCATGCAATCAAGTCTCACAGTAGACACCTCGCCCCCTCCATAGCTGCAGACAACAGCTTCCATCACCCTTAAAAGATTAACTGCCAGGCAGATGGAAGCTGATTTTACAATACAGACCCATGTTCTTTAAATGGCACACCTCCCCCAATTCTCAGTGGCGATGAAGTTACAGAAGCTTGTCCTGAGAGCACATAGGAGGTAAGAGAGAGGAGAGAGGGCTGTGTTGCACTGGGCAGATAAGGACGTGAGCCCTGAGTCAGCGCCAGGAGGCCAAGGAGTTGAATTTGGGAGTAGAAGATTGACTGATGTTTCTCAGATCCCCCTGCATCTTCATCTGTCTCTGTATCTTTCTCTCTTTAGGATGGATAAAATGCAAATTAAGCAAGGATTTCATATGAAGACTGAGCTTGGGGATGTTGAAGCTAGACTCAGGGTCAGTGCACTGAACAGTCTTTCATTCTGAGGAAGCCTTTAGATCTGCACAGGGACCAACGATTCAAAGCTAGAGGCCTATATACCTCAGAGAGTTCAGCAGCTACAACTGGATTCTTTAAATGTGTCCTGGCTCTTAAGAGTTCTTTTAAGTTTCTACAGACCTGCTGAGGAAGAATCTAATTGTAGGATAGCACACGAGTGGAGCTCCAAAAGCTTAATCACTAGTTACTAAACTGTGTAAGCCTTTTGCATATGAACGAGTCATGGGTCTCGGATAGACAATCACAGTTACAGGTACAAGTAGAGGAGGGTTATTGCTGAACTGTTAGAACCGCACTCTGCCAAGCTGAGCACTGATCCTCACTCGCTGCCTCACCTTGAACAAGTTATGTCATCTCTCTGTGGCTCAGACCCTCTACTCATAGTCAGGGATAAGGAGAACGGGAACTCCCAGGCTTGCTCTGAGGATTTAACGAGGGAACGATGAAAAGTACTCACGCTGACTGGAAGGGAGCGTGCCAGGAGCACTTTTAACATTCAATAGCACAGAAGACACAGACACAAACTTTCTCCAACCAGGGACCATCAAATCATAAAATAAGCCCCTCAGGCCCTTTCCAAGTGTTGTTTATTCATCTGTAACTAAAACCGAGTTAATTATATACTGTATTACGAGGCCCAATTCTAACTGTGAGTCAGAGAAAACAATATAGGAAGGCTGAGCTCCCCTAACACACCAGCAGAGGAATCAACATCAAAATCAGGGCCTTGTATGGTCAAGATACTGTCACAAAGCTTAGGGCTCCAGCCAGCAAGAGGAACGTGCCCAAATTCAAGAAAGTTAAGCTGCCTTTAGGTGCTGCCTGGGTGGAGTGTGCTCTGGAGGTGTGAACGCACCAGGACAGGTGCCTTCCTCTGGGACCCTGTGTAAAAGGGTGGGAGGCTGCCATCAAATCCAACCAGCTCATCCCTCAAGGGACTCTGCTCTCAGGTCGGCTGTGCTCACTGACAAAGAACTTTCTAAGAACTTTCTTTCGCCCCAAGAATTTCACAAAGCGAGGCCCAGCACAGAACACCAGTCAATGGTAGGGACAGTGACCATGGCTGCCTCTCCCATACCCAGACTCTTTTGAGCATTTTGCATATATATTATTACAGTTACTCTTCAAAACAACTCTTGGTGTGAAAACCACTGGCATTCTTTTCACAGATGGGGACACTGAGGCACAGAGCAGGTCCTTGTCCATAGTCATATGCTCACCCATATTCAAACTCCTTGCCTCAACCCCTTCCAGTTAGTACCAGTTAGTAGAGAGTCTGGGTGATGCTGATACTCTGTGTCAGCAGGGACCGAGGAAGGGGGGCCCTAACTGGCAGGGCCTTCCTGGGAAGCAATTAGGAATCACCACCATATCATTCCTTGGGCTCTTGCCCTTCGGACCTGGCACATTCGTCTACACAGAATCCCGCTGAAACAGTCAGAAATTCAGAATAAGACTTATATTAAGGAAACATTCGTTAAGAAATGACTCCTAATAACTGGAAACGGCTTATGTAAATGTCCACCAGTAGAACAATGGCTACTCTGGTTCACTTAGAGCAGTGGTTCTCAAACTTCCTAATGCCATGACCCTTTTAATACAGTTCCTCATGTTGTGGTGAACCCCAATTTCATTGTTACAAATTGAACATAATTAAAGCATAGTGATTAATCACAAAAACAATATGTAATTATATATGTGTTTTCCGATGGTCTTAGGCGACCCCTGTGAAAGGGTCATTCGACCCCCAAAGGGGTCGTGACCCACAGTTTGAGAACCGCTGACTTAGAGAGGAGTACTAGGCAGTGTTCAAAAATGTGAAGTGAAAAAAAAAGTGAAGTGAGCCCAGCCAGCGTGGCTCAGTGGTTGAAAGGCTATCTATGAACCAGGAGGTCACAGTTCATTTCCCGGTCAGGGTTGCAGGCTCAATCACCAGTGTGTGGGGGGCGTGCAGGAGGCAGCCAATAAATGATTCTCCGTCATCACTGATGTTTCTCTCTCTCTCTGCCTCTCTCTTACTCTCTAAAATCAATAAAAACAAGTATATATTTTTAAAAGTGAAAACAGCAGGAGACAAAACAGTCAGGTATACAACAGAGGTCCCAATCTGGTTAAAAGAAGACAGAAAGGAAACAATGATGACCTGTGGGTGAAGGAGCGACAGACCACCCAGCTGATCCCCTGTAACTATTAACCTTGATAGCTACAAAGGACAAAGTGTGACATGGGCAGGATCAGCAGAAACAGCAGGGGAGCTCCCTGTAGACGAACATCTCTGAGGGACTATATCCTTGCCCACCTGCCTACTCACTGGGGACACCATATGGGGCCCACAGACCTTCTGAACTCACTTCCAAGTTCATCAGTTCCTATATTCAGGAAGGACTCAGATGTATAAGGAGTATTTGCTAGTGGGCAGATGAATAAACTAGTATTTTTAGACACAGATCCTATGTGAGGTGCAGAAACCATTAAGTATCAGTGGGGCCTGGCATGGAAATCCTACTAGTGCTTTTCAAGCCTGTCATCCTGGAGCTGCATCAGAAAAAAATAGCAGCACTTCAAAGATAACTCAATCCATGTACTTAAGATTCCATACGTGTTAAAAGCTTTACTCAGTAAAATCTACTTGTTGGTCAGAAAACAACATTGGCAATCACTTGCCACCCTTTTATTTTGAATCCTCATTCTAGGATATATTTTTATTGATTTGGAGAGAGAGGGAGACAACAGAGAGAGAGAAATTGATGTGAGAAACATTGATTGGGTGCCTCCCGCTCGGGCCCTGACTCAGGATGGAACCCACAACCTAGGTTTGTGCCTTGTCCAGGAATCGAAACCCTCGACCTTTTGATGTATAGGATAATGCTCCAAACAATTTAGCCACCTGGCCAGGGCAGTCACTTGCCTTCCATTTTGCTAAAATTAACAATGTAACATATTAAAATTGACAACTAAAAGAAAAGCTGAGTTTCTAATTTAAAGGCATGTTCATTAAGCACAGCTGGCATGGCTCAGAGGTTGAGCGTCTACTTATGAATCAGGAGGTCACAGCTTAATTCTCAGTCAGGGCACATGCCCAGGTTGCGGGCTCATTCCCAGTAGGGGGGTGAGGTGGGTGGTGCAGGAGGCAGCCAAACAACGATTCTCTCTCATCATTGATTTTTCTATCTCTCTTCCTCTCTGAAATCAATAAAAATATATTAAAAAATAAATAAAAATAAAGTTATGTTAATAAATATACCACTTCAATATAAACCTTTCCTTGGGAATTACATGCGTACAGCAAACGTTTCCCCCCATGATCTAGTTTGGGAATCTGAGGGACACATAACTTGACCAAAAATAGGTTATTTGGTTAAGTAAAGTGATGTGGTGAGGCCGGCAGGTGTTGAGCTGTTTCACTCTTTCCCATTCTTCAGCTTCCAACCCCAGCACCTGACAGGAAACGGGTCAAAAGCTAAAATAGAACCTAAAGCATGTGGGCACTTCCAGTGAAATGAGAGCCTTTTTCTGGGGTTCTAGCCCTACTAATCCCTCCTCTATAGTATCCCCTCCCCCTCTCTGGTCCCCTCTGCTGGGCTGGGGACCCTCAGCACTTCTCACCCGATTTCTGCAGCTAAACCTAACCTTCCCCTCACTGACGCTGATGCACTAGCTCTGCCCTGTCCTCCTGTGTCCTTCAACCTCAGTGTGGACTGAGCTGTACTCTGTCCTTGCCGACCCATGGCTTATGTACCCTGGAAGAAATAGCATCTCTCCAGGCAAGATACAAGACGGTTGAGAGCAGCACAGGGACCTGTGAGAACTTCCCACAGTCCTTAAAATGCCCTGGATTTCGTTCACCCTCCATCAGTGTTCCCCACACATAAACCTATACCCACAGTGATATGGATAAGTGTTCTAGTAACACTAACAGGCTATCCTGCAAGAAAAATGCAAGATTAATGTGGCTAGACTTTTGTTTTTTTTAAAATCAGAAGCTACTTTCTCTTTGAAATAGGTAAAAAACAAAAACCAGCCTCCCAGAATGCCACTGGCCATAATAAATAAATATCATCTGGCAGGAACACTCCTCCAGCATTGTAAACTATGTGGTTTGCAACACAGGAGAGCCCCAGCTTATTCCTAACCCAGAATGCCTATCCTGACACCTGAAAAGGCACCATAAACAGATGCTCTCCCTTCCTAGGCTCCTTATCTGCAAATTTTGAATAAAGCGTTTGTTTGGGGGAGAAATAATGGCCAATGAGATAGACAGACTCTGTTGCAACTTGACCGGCCAACTCCCACAGTGTAACTTCCCAACATCATCCACATGTGGAGAAAGATCTACTGTGCCGAGCATGACATTGAGCCACACCTCCACCACTCATCAGTTTGGAGTTCACTTACCAGAAACAAGGAAAGGAGGAGGAAGAAAAGCAGGGCGGGCAGCCAGGCCAGTCTATATTTCACCTGGTGTTAGCCAACCCCGAGCACCTGTCATAGGCTTACAGACTGGCCAGGTGAGCCTTCAACACCGAGGCCTATCTGCCCGCTGCCAGCCATCACCATCATTTTCTTCAAAGTGCTTTCCCATTGTTTCAGTTCTCCCTCTTAAGGTACCAATTCCTACCTTCATAACTGTCTTGCTTTTGCAAAACTGTGGCTGTGCAGAAACGAGATTGGAGGGGCAAATCTATAGATGGTTGGGAAAACAAACTAAATTCATGACTTTCCTGAACTGCCTATCTTCTCATCTTCTCAATTATGACTAGAACAAACTCCATACTCTGCTCTTGGTTCAATCTAAGGGCCTCAAAGTAATGGCCCACAGCTTGATCTTTGACTGGAGGCATAGACAACAAACAACACTGTAGCTTCACCTGAAAGAAAAGAGCTAGAGGAGAAATATATCAGAGTCAACCACCTACTTTCACAAAGACCTAAAACAAGCCCATCCTCCAACCTGCAGAAAGAATACCAAGAGACCCAGTACGTGAACCTGTGCTGCAGCTCGCACAAAAGCCAACAAGCTCACAAGCAGCAGACTCCAAATGTTCTGAAGGCATGCAGTCCGTCAGATTGGGGAACCAGTTCTATCAGTGAGTTCAGGTCCACTCTGCACCTAGAGACATCTCAGCTCCTGCAGAGTGTCCCAGGAGTGTCCATGTCTGCAGAAAGTGGTCAGAGTGGGCAGGGGCCTGGACACCCATGCTGGCTCTGACCTGGTACATGCTAAGTCTGAAGCCCTCCAGGTCCCAAGTGTCTTCATCTGGAAACTGGAAGAATACAACAGGGTAATAAGCATGAAGGTTCTTCCAAAATAAAAATACCGTGATCATGCTATGACCACAAACAGCACATATCAGAGAGCAAGGCAGGGCCCTGGGACTAATTCCAGTCAACCAGCACTAACCTTATTTCATCTCAACAGTGATAGACAGTGGGTGTCAGGCACCCCTGACAGGATGCACTAGGGGCACCCATCTCTGTAGGGTTCTTCCTGAGCCTATAACCCCAGCCTCATCACCAAAACACATGAGACACACCCAAACTAAGACACAGTCCACGAAATACCTGACCATTACTCTACCAAAGCATCATGTTCATGAAAAACAAGGAAGGTCTGAAACTGATGCAATCCCAAACAGGTCTGCAGTTTACTTAATAGTGGTGCCCATGTAAATTTCTTGGTTTTAACAGATGTGGCATGGTTGTGTAAAGTCAACATGAGGAAACGTAGGGTGATGGATATTATGGGAATTCTGAGCTGTCTTTGCAACTTTCCTATATATCTGTAATTATTCCAAGTCAAGCTTATTATAAAAGTAAGTTTGTTTGGAGGCTATTTTGATAGCTTCAAGCAAATTTAAAGGATCTGAAAACATACTATGTCATTAAAAACCCGACTCAGAGTCACTGCTCAACAGTAATTCGAAAAACATAGGACCACTGAAGGAAAATAGTACACTTGAAAAAAAGTGAAGATAACTAAACACAGAAAAAGTTTAGTATAATTTTTCTAACCCCACCACCTTCTTCAGCTTGCATTCTCCAAAGGCCTACATGTTCGAAGCAGAGCAGGTCTCCCTATTTAAGCAGTGGCCAAGTCATTCCAGCATGTGGATTTTTTCCCAATAGATGGAGTTACACATATGTTGATATATATGCGATTTGATATGTAAGCTATTTTGTTGTATTGACAACAAGCTTCAAAACTTCATGTGTCAAATTTTCTGAGGGTGTTAACATCATAGATATTTTTATGCTTAAAAATGTTGAATTTCGTGCCCAAAAAAAGAGCATTTGCGGGAAGTTTTAATTCATTTATTTTGAAGAAAAGTGCTGCTGAAAATTATCGTATACTTCGGGAAGCTTATGGTGAACATGCTCCATCTCAAGATACTTGTGAACGCTGGTTTAAACACTTTAAAAGTGATGATTTCGATGTGAAAGACAAAGAACGTCCAGGTCAACCGAAAAAGTTTGAAGACCAACAATTACAAGCATTATTAGATGAAGATGTCTGTCAAACTCAAAAACAACTTGCAGAAAGATTAAAGGTTGCTCAGCAAACAATTTCCGATCGTTTAGAAGCAATGGGAAAGATTTTAAAGGAAGGAAAATGGGTGCCACATCAACTGAACGAAAGACAAATGGAAAACCAAAAAGTCATCAGTAAAATGTTGCTTCAGTGGCACGAAAGAAAGTCTTTTTGCATCGAATTGTGACTGGCGATGAAAAGTGGATTTATTTTGAGAATCCCAAATGCACAAAATCATGGGTTGATCCAGGTCAACCATCAACATCGACTGCAAGGCCAAATCGCTTCTGAAAGAAGACAATGCTCTGCGTTTGGTGGGATCAGGAAGGTGTGGTGTATTGTGCGCTTCTAAAACCAGGTGAAACCGTTAATACTGATCGCTACCGACAACAAATGATCAGTTCGAACCACGCTTTGATTGTGAAATGACCAGAATGTGCCAGAAGACACGGCAAAGTAATTTTGCTTCATGATAATGCACCACCATACACTTCAAAACCAGTTAAAGACATGTTAAAAGATTCTGCCTGGGAAATATTAACCCACCCGCTGTATTCCCCAGACCTTGCTCTTTCAGATTACCACTTGTTCTGATCAAAGGCACACACACACTTTCTGAGCAGCACTTCAAAACGTACGAAGAAGTGGAAAATTGGGTCTCTGAATGGTTTGCCTCAAAACAAGAAAAGTTCTATTGGGACGGTATCCACAAATTACCAGAAAGATGGAGGAAACGTATAGCTAGCGATGGACATTACTTTGAATAAAGCACTTTTGATGTTTCTCTTGAAATTATCGTGTTTTCTTTGATTACAAAAATCCGAATTATTAACTGGTACACCTGGTAAACTGCCTCCCTCCCTCCTTTCACTTCTGCTACATTTGGCCACTTCTTTGCTCACCTGCCTTCTGGGTGCCTCAGCCTTCTGGCCCCCATGCCAGGTGCACTCTGGGTCCAGGTTCTTCCGACTCCACTCTGCAGCAGCCCCATAAAGGCCGACCAACCCTCCCTCCACCATTTGTAATGGCCCTGCTGTTGACTGCTTCCCTTCAGCCCCAGGAGTAGAGCGGTGGTTGGCGGGGTTCATAGAGGGGTAGAAGCGCATGCAGGCTGTCCCCACACACTAAACTATAGATTCAGTCCTTTTCACCCAAGGATTCCTCAGGCCAAGAGCATGGAGCCCTGTTCTGTTGATGCCTCCTCTAAACCACCACCAGCCCATTCTCAGCCACTTCCACCCTAGAAACACAATGCTCAGTGATAGCAGCTTTAGGGATGGAAAGTTTTCTAAAATTAAAAAAATAAATAAAATAAGGAAAGAGAGGGAATTTAGATTATGAGTTTTGTTTTGTTTTTAGGAAGGAATGAGAATAAAATGCAATCACAAATAAATTTTGTATTTAGATGTACATATTTAATTTTAAAACTGTATATCTGATAAGAACCAGCTACATACTAGTACTTACAATCAGTAGAAGACAATAATTTTGACCAATGAAAAAACCCATGAAAGAAAATGCCAAAGAGCAGAAAGAAAAAAGGTAACAACGGGAAAAAAAAGGTAGTAAATGCTAAGCTTCTGAGATTGTGCACTGAGAAAACAGTGTATTCTCTCAGCCTCCTGTCTAGTCTAAATCACAGGCCACTGGGAGAGAAAATGGAAAATTGCTCACTCTCTCTCAAGGAAGGAAGTTGGTTAATAATGACAAAACCTCAGAAATTATCAGTTATCAAGTTTCTTAACTTGCTGAAGAAGTTAGCTTGCTAACTTACCTGCTTCCCCAGGGTCAGACTGCTGTGGTTTTCTAGAGCCTATGTTGGCTGAGCAGAGCCGGTATTTGGGCAGTTTTGCCAAACACTGGACTGTTTCCATTATTTTCCAAAAGAGAAGTGCATGCAGCACTGCTTGACAGCCAGTGTTGGCACACAATGGGTCTAAAGCTCCCATTCCACTCCTGCCCTCCTCCTAGGCTGGGGGCGCTCTGGCTCACAATGCTCCCTCCCTGTATCCTTCCACAGGTGCATGGCAGGAAACCGGGAGAAAACGTGGGCTACCCAGCGAAAGAGTCCTGAGATCTCAGCTGCACAACCATTTCAGGAGAGTGGAGCCTATAACACCTGGGGGCATAGCCGTGGTGCTGTATGTAGAGCACATACCCCTCCTGGGACAGGACACTTAAAAATTAGAGCAAAGTTGAGGCCTGGGAAAAGCCCTCTCTGACCCTGCCCAAAGTGGCAAAGAGAGGTGTGCCAAAGACACTGAACATCATGGGGGCCATTTTCCCCAAGGTCCTTCTGTCTCAAGGGAGAGCAGCTTCGTGTCTAGTCACAGGGACAGCTAGGGTGAGCCTGATCCTCAGAGATCTTCAAGAAACAATCCTCCCAATGGGAAAACAATTGCCTCCTATGCAGGGTCCACATCACCAACACTGGCTCCTGTACAGGTTAACTCAGGGGTGGGCAAACTTTTTGACTCGAGGGCCACAATGGGTTCTTAAACTGGACCGAAGGGCCGGAACAAAAGCATGGATGGAGTGTTTGTGTGAACTAATATAAATTCAAAGTAAACATCATTACATAAAAGGGTACGGTCTTTTTTTTTTTTTAGTTTTATTCATTTCAAATGGGCCAGATCCGGCCCGCAGGCCGTAGTTTGCCCACGGCTGGGTTAACTACTCAGGATCCAGCTATGTGAGGACAGTGGTCCAAGGCAGGCCTCATCTGCCATGGCGGCAGTGCCAACATGGAGAACTTCAGCCCAGAATACTGCATGCATGACACTAACTATTGGCTAAACCAGATTTAACCCAACACTTGATCACCAAGACTTCCCGGGAAGGGCTGCAGTATAAAAAGGAACCAATGGCTTTGAAATATAAGCTTTCAAGGGTCAGGTAATGTACACAGAGAAAAAAGACCTATCCCCCTTTTAAACTATATTGCTTTTCCAATGGTTCTCAACCTTCCTAATCCCGCGACCCTTTAATACAGTTCCTCATGTTGTGGTGACCCCCAACCATAAAATTATTTTTGTTGCTACTTCATAACTGTAATGTTGCTACTGTTATGAATCGTAATGTAAATATCTGATATGCAGGATGTATTTTCATTGTTCGTGACCCACGGGTTGAGAACCGCTGCATGAAGAAGTGAAAAAGAAGTCCATGTTTTTAACCCTCTGACTTCTATTTACTTTCGTATGCTTTCATACTGGGCATTAAACTGGCGACAGTTTAAGATGAGGCTCTGCACCCCTCAAATGTACACAGTTCTGAATGCAGGGGAGTCAGAATGTACATGCAGGATGAGGGCACGGTTTTGTTAATAAGCAGCAAAAATAATAAGGTGGGCAGGCATTTGAAAAATATACCACAGGAAGCCTGGGTATGAGAACCAGGAGGAGAAAGTGTGAAAAAGAGTAACAGAAGCCCAGTGGGCATGGCTCAGTGGTTGATCATTGACCTATCTGCCGGGAGGTCACGGTTTGATTCGGGTCAGGGCACATGCCTAGTTGTGGGATTGATCCCTAGTGTGGGGTGTGCAGGAGGCAGTCAATCAATAATTCTCTCTCATCATTAATGTTTCTATATCTCTCTCCCTCTCCTTTCCTTTCTGAAATCAACAAAAATATTTTTTTTTCAAAAGAGTAAGAGAAGCCATCTAGAGACTCAAGGTTTAGAAACATAAGAACGTAACAAGGTACAGAACCTATTTTAAAGAAACAGAACACAATAGATTACAAAACCTGGTACAGACCAAGAGGGTGGAGGGTCAGGAAAAAACTGATCGGTCCAAAAAGGCTTCACAGCCAGCTTGGGGTGGGGGTCCACTAATCAGAACTACTTCAGGCAAATAGGAAGGGTCTAATGCAGCGGTTCTCAACTTGTGGGTCGCGAACCCTTTGGCAGTCGAGCGACCCTTTCACAGGGGTCGCCTAAGACCATCCTGCATATCAGATATTTACATTACGATTCATAACAGTAGCAACATTACAGTTATGAAGTAGCAACAAAAATAATTTTATGGTTGGGTCACAACATGAGGAACTGTATTTAAAGGGCCAAAAGGTTGAGAACCACTGGTCTAAAGAGAGCCTGGCAGCCGAGAACATCTTGGACACTGTCCTGGGCTGTGCAGGCTGAGAACAGAGGCCACACGGCAAGGGTGCCTAAGGGACCCTCATCAAGGAGAATCAGTGACAAGCCAGGAGAGGGAGGGAGAAGTCATAGGAGCCATGGAACCTGGGGACCCACCAGCAAGTCCTAACCCTAACCCTAGTTCTTCCTTAATTAGGAAAGGGGAAACTAGGAAGAGAATATGTCAATAGTTTCAGCCCCACCAGGCCTGAGTGCATGTGGCCAACCCCCTCCAGATGTAACTACTTCCTTATGCAGAAGACTTGTATTTAGATGCACATACACTAGTTGTATTTAGATAGCACCTGGTCTCTGCTATCATTCAGACAGACTCTATTTACCAGACAGTGCCATGCTACAACCCAGCACACGCACTGCATTTCAGATGGGGTTCAAGAAGAGGATCTGTAAGGTACAACCTTCTCCTAAGTGGGCAGATTTCCCAGGTCCACTGAAGGCACTGTCGCCCAATCTCCCAGAAACAGGGACGGAGAACAGAAAAGTTAACTGCGAGCACCTTTTCCCACGGTGTCCACTACATTGCAGATCAAAGCATTTCATGAAATTTCAGTGAGGCTTCAAGCTTCCCTGCAAATCTTATCAGCCTTCCCTGTCAGCACCCAATACACAGCTGTCACTTTGAGATACAATTCCTGCTGCAGTTAAATTAATTCGAAAAGAGAAAAACAGGTTGGAGAATGATACATTAACAATGAAATTCATTGTAAAAGTAAGCTTTTAGCTGGATGAATTCGGACTGTAATATAGCAGACAGAGACAGACACACACACACACACACACACACACACACACACACAGCCCCCTGCATGCAGCCTCTCATCAGCCCTCTACAACGCGGGCAGGACTGCCTAGCAGCTCCACAAACAGGAAAGGACAAGGACATCCAGACATTGCTTCCAACCATGCCTGCAAATATTTCGATTCCCAGCAGGCAGCAAGCTGATTTAAAGCCCAGTGGCTGCTACAGAGGGCATGTGATCTTATCGGTGGATAGAGGAGGTCACTGGGCCATCGGGAACTATGTGCCCACCTTCCTCAGGCCCCTCAGAAACACTCCAGGTGGAAATCACACTTGTTTGTCCTTCTGTGGGCCATGCGCCTGGTCATGGGCTGCTAATGTCAGACTTGGCCATCTTTTTCACACAGTTTGCAATGCTGTCACTTCCCGATTCTGTAGGGCTGTGGGTGATCCAACTATTTAAACAGAAACCTGACTCAGTTGCTCTGATAAGGCATTTGGCGCCCTCAAACCTAATCATTTGGAATGAACTATCTCCCTAACACAGTCAAAACAACCTGAAAGCCCTACCGAGTTTGGCTCAGTAGACAGAGTGCCAGCCTGCAGTCCAAAGGGTCCCAGGTTCGATTCTGGTAAAGAACACGTACCTGGGTTGCAGTCTCCTCTCTGGCCCAGGCCCTGGTCGGGGCACGTGCAGAAGGCAACCAATCGATGTGTTTTTCTCACATCGATGGGCTTTCCCTCTCTCTTCCATTCTCTCTAAAAATCAATGGGAAAATATCCTTGGATGATGATTTTAAAATAATAAAAAAATAAAGAGAAAAAGAAACAGACCTTGTGCAACTATATAAATGCAAAGAGCATCAAGCACTGTAAACAGACTCCAAGAACCATCATGAACCCAGCAGGCCTTTCTTCTCTCAGACACTAGCATCAGAACACATTCCCCACGATCCTTGAGAAAACACACTCTGCCTGTTGTGTTGACTCGGCTAGTGGATACACGATCAGTTCTCATTATTCAAATAATTTTTTTTCTGGGGGCCTCGTATCACACTGAACAAGAACGCTATCTGGTTACACAAGAAGGCACTACTGACAAGTCCTAAATGATACTTGTCTAAAACTTACAGTTTCCACACCAGCACTTCCTCCCTGGTGATCTGCCCTTTGAACCTGCCTTCAAAACAACTGTGCTCCACACCCCTACGGCCAGCTGTCATCACAAGGGCAGGCATACAGAGCTGGCACACGTGAGTCTAGCCCTTGCACCTGCTGAGGGAGTCATTTCTGCATCAAGCATCCTCAGCATCAGCTCCTTGCTCTAGTCAAAGTCGGTTTCCACACAAGGCACCCCTTTAGGATGGGGCATAGTAAAGTGCCCGTGAAGGCTCTCCACACATCATCATCTCAGGAGGAATGCACCTTCCTGCCCCCACCATTTTTGCAGTGCTTCCTAGGTCATCATGCACTGGCCCTACCTGCACCCAGACCTCCCATCAGGAGTCTCGGGAGATAAGGGCACAGAATCAAGGGACACACACCCAGGAGATACCTTTTCCTCCTGCCCAAGCTGTGCCAGAGGCAGCCTAGAGGCCCAGACCTGCTTTAACTAGCTGCCCAAGCCTCTTTCCCGGCCCCACATCTCTACACGCACATGCTGTGACACCTCTTATGAAACGCATGTCCAAAGAGTAGAACAAACCTACACTTCCACCTCATTAGCATGGGGGCTTCACCTCGCCAGCGCTGGACTCAGCTCAGTAACTGCTGTAGGGATGTCATGGAAAAGAAATACATCACACTATAGGAGGAGCTACCTGCCAAAAGGGAGAGTGAAAGTCAGAATCCACTTCTTTCCATGTTCTCTGTTTTCCCCACCACCGGCCCACACAGATACAGCCACCTCTGCAAACACACCGCCACCCTAAGATGCAGGGAGCCACTCTGGCTAATCACCCATTTTTCATTTAACAAAATCGTTGCACAGTTCTTTTTTCTAAAGGGAGGATGCCAAGCCTCACCCATTCAGAATATCAGCCCTCAAATGAGGATGAACCAGAGCCTCTTTCCAAACAGCTGCTTTCTCACAGTGTGAGGCTGCAACAGGCTCCGGGGGTCACAGAGTTCAGCTACCTGCCCCAAGAAATAAGTGTGCTGTCCTTCCATGGAACAATGTCCCCCCAGCCTCCAGCACAGTTAAGACGTTCAGGCACAACCCCCGGGGAAAGACCTCCTGGACAGTGGCACGGAGGACTTCCTTAGACTGAGTGCTGCCCTGAGCTGCCAGCAGACCCTCACGTGAAGGGAGGGTAGCACCTGGTCTCTGCTGTCATCCAGACAGACTCTCTTTACCAGACAGGTACTGACATTTCCTGCACCCATTCCCACGCCTGTAAAAGGGGAATGACACCTACCTGGAAACTGTTGACAGAAGCCAAGCAACACTGTGTGAACTATCTAGCCAAGTGCCTGCCTTAAAGGAACTGCTCCATCCGTGGTACTACAGCACAGGGCCCACCTGACTAGCAAGCTGGGCTAGGCCATTTTCAGACTTCACAACTCCTACTGCTCCCCCTGTTGGCTGCACACACTTTAAGAAATAGGAAAATTAATCACTGGACAGGGGATTCTCATACTAGTACAGTGCCACCTTAAAGTTCCAAACTTGACAGCAAACTCATTTGAAACATGGAAATCTACTGGTCCTCCCGCAAAAAAAAAAGAAGATCCTATTTTGGAGGTGTCCTGCCATTACTGATGGGAAACGTGGCATAGTCTCACATACACGTGAAGGAACCTAGCTCCAGACACAAAATCCTTGTCCCTCACTTCATGATGGGAGGTCTAGTCTCTATTCTGTAATTCATTCCTTCTCATTGGATTCCAGCATTTTGCACTAAAAAGCTGCCTTATGCCAAGAAAACGCCAGGTGCCAAATACCATCACGTGGAACTACCGAGACTATGAGAAAATGCACTTTTTCTCCTCCAATGGACACCATCAACGTACACACCTTGCACTGCAACAGCATCCCTGTGTGAAAGTTTATTTTACAAACATCCAGGATTACCGTCAGCCTCAGCCTCAATTGAGCTTCACCAAACCTCCTAAGCTGTGTTTTTGTGTGTTCACCAGGCACCACATGGGGCAACAACCAAAGACACCCCTTTGCCCTTCACCATTTTCCTCAACAGAACAGGTTCTCCTGCTCTGAGACCTCGGGTTATCGCCCATCTCTACAAAGCTCAGTGTTCTTAACCCCAAGCCCATGGGTGAGCTGCAGAAGGTTCAAGAGCTTCCGGAAGTAATTACAAAATTCAACGGAGCTGTGCGTTTTTCTCAGGAGGACGCAGACTTTCCATCAGATTCTCAAAGGGACTCACGACCCGCCCCCCAAACCATAAGGGTCAAGTACATTTCATGGATCTTCCTTCATGCAGCGGTTCTCAACCTGTGGGTCGCGACCATCAGAAAACACATATAGCATATCAGATATTTACATTACGATTCATAGCGGTAGCAAAATTACAGTTATGAAGTAGCAACGAAAATAATTTTATGGTTGGGGGGGGGGTCACCACAACATGAGGAACGGTATTAAAGGGTCGCGGCATTAGGAAGGCTGAGAACCAAAATTAAGGGATTTGCACTTTCAGCCAAACTTTGAAAGAAAGCTGTTTAGACCTTCTTCCATCACTCACTTCACATTCGCACACAGGGTATAAAACCTTCAACCATCTTCCCGAGAGTCCAGAATGTAGCAGAGAAATAAACATAAAAACACTATGATTCTTTTAGCAACAGACAGGAAAAATATAGAAACACTAGCGACTCTTTTAGCAAAACATTTAACCTAACAAATGCTTTTCTTTTTCTTTCCCTATAAAACCTCTCCTCCCTGTCATGCTCCCCTTTCCCTAGTCAGTAGGGTCAAGCCGAGCTTCCCAGGGGCTTTCCCCGACTCCGGTGCCTGTGCCGGAGCGCGAACTCAAGTCAGGAAAAGCACCCTCGGGGCCGGGAAAGGAGTCTCAGACTCCATGCTCCCCGGGAATCTGGGAGGCCCGGAGCATCGTCAGGTGCTCTGAGTAAGAGCTCGCACCTCCTGCGTCTGCTGCGGGCAGAGGCACCGGGACCTCTTTGCAGTGAAGGCCCAGGGCGGCTCCTCCGCCGACAGAAGGAAAAGTAACCCCGAAGGCTCGGCTCCAGGCCGCGCCGAAAACAAACTTTCCAAACACTTCCACCCAGACCGGCTGCTGACACCTCCCCGGCTTCCCCCGTCCTCTGCGCTCCTGTCAGCACCGGCGCCCACCTCACGGACACCGGGCTCCCCTCGGTGGCTGAGTGGGGGTGCCCGCAGCGCCCACGGCCCTCCGCCCTGGTGCCCGGCTCCAGGTGAGACGCCGCCCGGCCCTCGGAATCCTGGGCCGCCAAGCTTCGTCGGGCCCAGGCGGCCGCCGCGCTCGGGGAGGTGACAGGCCGCTGTGCCCTGGCTGCCGCGAGCGCACTCACCAGCTGGCTGGTGGTCCTGGCCATGGACCCCGCGGCGGCTCGGGCACCTCTCCGTAGCCCTGCGCGACTCTGCGCTTCTTCTCAGCGTCCTCCTCTCCGCAGCCGAGCTCCAGCAATGGCCGCCCTCATCCTGCGCCCGCCCCGCCGCTCGCCGCCCCGCCCCCGCGCGACGCTGGGCGGGACTTCCTCCAAACCGCGGCCGCCGCCCTCTCTCATTGGCCGTGCTCGCTGTCGTCACGCGGCGGCCCTGGTCAGCTGAGTCGGCGCCCTCGAGCCGCATTTCCGGGTTGCGGCCCGGCGGGCGGGTGCCGCGCGACCCTGTCTTGGGAGATGGAGGCGCGACCGGGTGGGAGCCAATCCCGGGGCCGCCGGGCGGGGAAGGGGGCGAGCTGTCATCTCGGGCTCCCAGGCTGGGAAAATGCGGCTCGCAGGGCAGGGCCCGCCAAGGTCACACCCGAGCAAGAGGCGAGGCTGCTCCCACCCGCCGCTCTGCGTAAACGCGGAGAGACGAAACTTGACTAGTGACAAAACTGAGAATTGCTCACGGGAGGACATTTGGGCTATAAGTCATGTTTATACGGCAAAGAGCAATCCCATCTCATCTCCGCGAATGGTCCCAGGAACGCTTTCAGAACTTCTTTGCATATATATATATATATATATATATATATTTTGGTGATGAAGATGATGTTGAATTTTTTTTTAAGTTGTTTCTGTTGATAATGACGCTGTTGTTTTTGGTTTTTTAAAATTGTGGTAAAATAGACAAAATGTATTACATTAACCATTTTAGTGTACACTTCAGTGGTATTAAGTATATTCACATTGTTGCGCGATGATGTTTTGTTAAGTTTTATTTTTTAGTCTTCACCCACGGATATGCTTTTTTATTGAATTTGTAAGAGAGAGGGAGGGAGCGACGGAGAGAATCATCGGTTCCTTATTAAAAATGGAACCCATGACCTTTCCATGTACAGGAGGACATACCAACCAACCGGGCCACACACACTGTTTTTAAACAAAATTAGACTCACTTTGTTACCTGAATATTTGCGTATTTTTAAATAACCTTTTTTTTTCTTCCTATTTCCAAAAGACATAGGCGTTTATTTATTTATTTTTTTAAATATATATTTTATTGATTTTTCACAGAGAGGAAAGGAGAGGGACAGAGAGTTAGAAATATCGATGAGAGAGAAACATCGATCAGCTGCCTCCTGCACACCCCCCACCGGGGATGTGCCCGCAACCAAGGTACATGCCCTTGGCCGGAATCGAACCTGGGACCTTTCAGTCTGCAGGCCGACGCTCTATCCATTGAGCCAAACCGGTTAGGGCGGCATTTATATTTTTAAATAACACTTGAGACAATACAGAAGTAACAATACCATCACCGAACCCTTAACTCACACTGGCCAGACGTAATTGTTGGGTAGCAATAATCGCCCCGCTAACATTTATTCTTAGTAAGGAGTTTTCATGTCTAATCTCATTTACTCTAAACAAACATCCAGCTATTGTTGCCCAACTTTTCAGATGAGGGGCTGAGGCATAGCACACAAGTTCTGTCTGTACCTTGCCCTAGCCTAGGTCTTGTAGTGCCAGACCAGGGTCTTGATACCCACATGCCAGAGGCTGTCCTTGGACCATGAGGCTATAGAGCAGTGGTTCCCAACCTTTTTTTGGCCATGCCCCACCTAAGCATCTCTAAAATCCTGATGCCTCCCCCTTGACATATAGTTCTTATTATTCAAAAAGTGAATAATATTCATGTGGAGGAAGCCTAAAAGGCCATTAACATGGTCTAAACAGCCTTCCAAAGAACATGGCATCCATGACAGAGAAAAGTAAAAGAACAAAAGGACATTTGAAGTCCTGAGGAAGAAATCACTAAGAAATGGTTGAAATAATAATACTAATATGAAGTGATGTGAAAAAATAGCAGTTTTGAAACATCTGAAATGCATAAATATGTCACAACATATGTTTGTATACTGTATATGAGGCCCCTAGAACCGTAAGAAATGCAAAAAATTTACTGTTAATAACTCATTCTCGAATCGCCCCCCCCTTAAAAATCAAATTGCCCCCCTGTGAGGCCTCACATTAGGAACCACTGCTACAGAGCCTGTGTTTAACTGTTTAGACTTCTAGTCCTCAGCACATGTACTGAGCTTAAAAACAATAAAAAGGCAAGTGGAGCCTCTGTCCCCCAGAAGGGCTCCTGCTGCTTTGATATTCACCTTTTCCACTTAACAATGCACTGCCCAGGAGGACTCTACTGGAGGAAGTGTATGGCTTATAGATCCAGGTATTGATACAGCTCCCTCCTAACTTACACTGAAGTGGATCCCGGCCTTTCCCCCCAAAATGGTAGATACTCTGACCATTTCCATTTTTTACATGAAGAAACTGAGGCACCAGTGACTTGTGTACACATGAACAAGACCCTACACTTAAATCCAGGCACACCCATATTTGTTCCTTAACATAAATTATTAGCAGATAGAACTGCTGGGTCAAATTGCAGGTGTTCCTGTCAGGACTTGATGCATCATGCTGCCAGTTGCCCATTGCCGACCCTCCTCCAGACATTCTCACCCTCAGTGGACACAAAGACAAGCTCAAGGTAGATGCCAGCTCTTGCCACGGTACCAAGCCACACCCAACATTTGGGAACATTGGGTACATTAACCTACATTAACAACCCCTACTGTGTATTAAGAGTAGGTACCCTGTCTGGCCCAGCCGGAGTGGCTCAGTGGTTGAGCGTCGAACCATGAACCAAGAGGTGGCTGGTTCGATTCCTAGTCGGGGCACATGCCCGGGTTGCAGGCTTCATCCCCAGTGGGGAGTGTGCAGGAAGCAGCCAATTGATGATGTTTCTCTCTTATCAATGTTTCTATCTATCACTCTCCCTCCCTCTCTCTAAAAATCAATAAAAACATATTTTTTTAAAAAAGAGTAGGTACTCTGACCATTTCCATTTTTTACATGCAGACACTGAGGCGCCAGTGACTTGCCTACTCCCTGTCACAGAGTTACTAGTTCACAGAGCTCAGGACTCAAAACCTGTCTGGGTAACCATGACACCCTGACCTCAGCCACTGTACTCAACTGCCTCCCAACAAACCTTGTTTTAAATGTGTTTTAGTCTTCACAAAGTAATAATAACTTGTCCTCAAAGAATGTTAACCATTTTATATGATTTATCTTATGTCATTCTCATCACAACCTTATGAAATACTCAATATTTATTACCATCTTGCATGTGAAGAAATCTGCCAGAGTGTACACTAAATGTGAGTGTAAATATATACAAAGCTATAGAGTCTAAAATATATATATATCTCATAAGCACCTTTTCTCAGAAAGTTACTGAGGGATGTGCTCTACTAAACCAAGAAAAAAGGCATAAGATCCAGGAAGTAGGAAGAAAGAGAACACGCAGGAAGGTGATGAAGGGAAGTCCCAGGGTTCATCCATTCCACAAATATGTATTGACGTTTTCACCACGCCAAGCACTGTGCTAGATATTGTCAATTCATTGGTGAGAAAACACAAAAATCTCTGCCCTTGTGGAACTCTTATGCCACTGGCTTGTGGTTGGGGGTAAGGGTGCAGACAGCAAGCATCTACATAGATAAAAGCCTAAGCATCCAGATAGACAGGAACAACCAGTCGCTATGGTGTGCACTGACCACCAGGGGGCAGACACTCAACACAGGAGCTGCCCCCTGGTGGTCAGTGTGCTCTCACAGCGGGAACGCTGCTCAGCCAGAAGCGGGGCTCACTGCTGGTGAATGCAGCTGCGGTGGCGGGAGCCTCTCCCACCTCCATGGCAGCCACAGGCGCAGTTGGGCTGGAATGAGCAGCAGCGGAGCTGCACCTGGCCAGGCTGGAGCTCCTCCCCGGCCACCTGCTGCTTCGGCACTGCTCCCTCCCTCGGGGGGTGTCAGACTGCCCTGTTTCAGCTGATCCCTGATCCCTGCAGGCCCTGGCAGTCCAACAGTCCCCCAAGGGGTCCCAGATTGCGAGAGGATGCAGGCCAGGCTGAGGCTCCCTCCCCCCTCCCCCGCCTCCCCCGTGCATGAATCCGCGCACTTGGCCTCTAGTAATAAATAAACACATCTTATGGGATGTAAGAAGGTAATAAATGCTGTGGGAGAGAAAGAAAATCAGGTAAGGAGGACTCAGGAGTGCTCAGGGAGAAGGTGCGATTTGAAACGGATAATGAGAAGAAATCCCAGGATAAGAATGTGGAACACACAGATTCAAGGGCTCCAGAAAAATATTGAAAATAATAGATTAAAGTTGAATTAAGAAGCTGCCAGAGGTGAGGAAAACTCCAGAAAAACAGTGTGCCAGAAAAGAAGGAGGGAAGAAGAATAGAAGAGCACACACAGTTCCCTAGGCATCTCACTCATCTCAGCTGTGGGTGATATTTACAGTCATAATACAGATGTACTGATTCAACCGGTAATTAGCATACTCCACCCTGGCAGAAACCGGAGTCGGAGAAGGTATGAGTGAGTTGACTCCTTGCCCCTTTTAACAGAAAGGCAGTAGATAATGAAGACCAAGTACAGAGATAGTTTTTGGAAAGACGGACATAAATCACAGGAAGAACACCGCAGCCAGGAGTAAGTGGAAGATGAGTAGGGAGACATGAGGCAGGGGCTACTGTTTCTCTTTACAAGCCGTTTTAGAGTTCTTTGGCCTCTTTAACACTGATGCAAATAAAAAGTAATGAAATGGGTATATCTTCTTTGTGGAAATTCTAAGAAGCTCTCCCGTGGGTATGTAAAGCTGTGCAAGGATCTTTGTGACAGCGTGGCTTTAATGTGACACACACACACACACACACACACACACACACACACACAAAGAAAAAGAACCAAAATGTTTATCAACAAGAGAATGGTAAGCTATTGCTAGAGAATTCTATGCAGCTACTGAAAAGAACAAGGCGAAGCTCTACAGAGAAGGAGAGTGAAGGCAAAGCAGCAAATTGCAGACTATGAACCGGGGTCTTTAACTTTTTTAAAAACGTAGAGCCTCTTACACCAAAACATGGCCATGTAGTTCTTGAGTAACTCAGAGAACAGGGAGGAAGAACAGGTTGAGCCCTAGAGCCCAGTGGAGCAGCAGGTGGAGCCAACCATATTGCAGCCAGCCTCAGGGAAGGGGTGAGGAGAGAGGGGTGGTGGTGGCCCTGAAGAAGGCAGCTGAGCAGGCAGCAGCAGAAGGGCAGGGAGTGGCAGCTGAGAGAGGATGGTAGGACAGTTCTCAGCTCTTGCGGGGCCTCCGTGGCAGCCAGTGTGTAAAGCCCAGGCCAGGCTGCTCCTCAATCCTGGCGAGAGGCAAGGTACCCCCTCCATGTGTTAGCTCTGGCTGCCCCTCCCAGGACAGTGAGCAGGAGGGGAGGTGCACTCACCTGTGCCAGCAGCGTTCACTGGCATCCTGGCTGGAGGAATGAGGACAGTTCCCAGCTTTTCTGTCCCTTCTGTGCCCAGAGCCTCTGCCCCTGGCAGAAGGGTAACCTCAGGACAGAATGCAATGACTTGGTCTGACATTGTGAGGTCAAGTCCCACCTAGGGAGGGGCAGGAGGATGACCATACCCATGGGGCGCGGGGTGTGGAGAACTAAAAGGCTGCCTTATGTACATGGGCCACTTGTGTGGAGTACTCACTGCAAACCCAGCTCTGTGCTTGCACCTGGCCTGCGCTAATTCAGGTATTTCTCACTCATTCCTATAACCCTCTGGGCACACGGGAGGGAATGGGGTTCCGTGGTAACGGAACTTGCCTAACTTCACACAGCTAGTGTGTTAATTATGTAGCACTGGGTAATGACTTACCCCCAAATTTACAGGCATAAAACAGCACAGATTTATTATCTCATGGTTTCTGAGGAGCAGGAATCCAGGAGCATCTTGGGTTATTCTAGCTCAGGGTCTCTAATGAGGTTGCAGTCAAGATGCTGGCAGTGCTGAGTCATCTAAAAGCTTGATTAGGACTGGAGGATCTACTTCCAAGATTGTCCATTCACCCAGATGTTGGTAGATGCCTCACTTCCTCACCAGGGGGGCGGGCCTCTCCCCAAGGCTGTCTGGGTGTCTGCACCCTGTGGCAGCTGGCTTTCCCCAGAGGGAATGTTTTGAGAGCAAGAGCACACACGCAAAATGGAAGAAGCTGCCGTGATGTTTATAACCGAATCTCAAATTTCATACAGCATCGCTTCTGCCACAGTCTATGCGTCACCCGGAACAGCATTAACATTTTTTAACATGAGCTTTTCAACCTGGGTGCTGCTACCTCTGCAGATACCTGGGCTTGGGCTTCTTTCTCCCTCCTGTTTTAAGGGGTAGTGCAGTTCAGGGCTCAATACGGGGCCTGCCCTAATGCTGAGTGTTTTGAGGGCAGTCACCATACACTTGATGGGGTTCTTCCTGGGGGAGAGAGGGTGGAGTCTACAAGATCGTTCAGGACCTTCCAAACTGTCACTGTGGGGTATTACAGCATCCCTACCCCTCTGTACTAGATGCTAGGAACACAGATTCTCCCTTCCCCAGTACGGCAATCCAAAATTTCTCCAGATTTTGGCCAGGGTCCATGAGCTAGTGGGGAGGCAGAATTGCCCCAGCTGAGAACCACTGGGATATAATATACATCAGGAGCCCCAAACTTCCTAAGACTGGGAGCTCATGGTGGGGCTCCCTCCTAGCAGACTGTACTTTAGTGTGGCCCTGGCAGCTCCCAGAACAAACCTCACACTGGGGCAGCCACAGGACTCAGGCCACTGCCTGTTCTCAGGCACATTGCTCATGGACTGGACTTGAGCTTTGGTAGCACAACTGGTCTGACCAGGTGTTTTGGGGGCTGGGCTGCCACAGAATCAAGCTTAGGATCCTCTCCATCCAAACGTGTGGACACAAAGCTGTACGTTGGAATTTTACGTTCTGCAGGGAGAAGGGAAGTTCAGCAGTGCCATCTCTGTGGTAGTGGTCTTCACGTCCAGACCACCTCAATTTGGTTTTATACTTAATTTCTCCACTTTACTTTGGGGTCCTTTGGTTCTGAAGGGAAACACGCATGAGAAATGTTTCTAGGTACCATGCTCAGTGCCACGTGGCTCCGCCAAAGACTGTGGCTGAATTGCACAGAATTAGGTCTCCCGCCCTCCTCTGAATCCTCAAACCCCCCTCCCTTGGCCAGTCTACACTGAGGATGCAGTCGCCAGAAGAGTTTGGAGATGGTATTGTTCGTGGAGATGTTGCCATACATGCTTTTCCATATTCTTTCTTTCCGTATCCAAACCTAACCTGAACGGATGGTGACTCAACTGGGTGTGGCCCTGCCTCTTGGGCAGCCTCCCGGGCAAGGGCTTTAAGCCAGGGCAGGAGTCACTGCCAGAGCCTCTGAGGGGCACAGGCTGCCGGCAGGGTTGTCATCTGGCTGCCTGTGGAGAACTGGTCTGGGGAGGAAGCTGTTCCAGCAAAGAGCAGTTTTCTCTCTGGTTCAGACAGCTGTGGTGTGCCACTGAACAAGCCTTCGTACACCTGAACTTTCCCCGTAAGTCATTTCTTCAATACGAGCAAACGCCAAACATTATGTACAGAGACCTATTTACAAAAAAACAAACCTTTTTAAGCTGTGTAATCCACCCTAGTCTAACCTTTAAATTTTGCTGTGATGAACTTCTATGTTGTTTGAGTAAACCTTTGAAGACAGTGGTAGTCCTTGGGCAGGTGTGAATCAAGTCATATTGCTGAATGACCATGACTAGGGTTCATTTTGTGGGTGCAAAGCCTCTATCACCATCATAGGCTTGATTGGACGTTGGCAAAATTTAATTCCGCAGTATTTAGAGCTGCTGTACCTGTTCCTTGACACAAAATCAGACGAGGCAATAGTCTGTTAGTTGTCTTTCAGGTTGGTGGCAGTCACTTAGAACATGTGTGATATTCGCTACCTGGTCTGTAGCTGTAACTGTGATGTACAGGCAAAGCAAAAAACAAAAAACAACAACAAAAAACACTTATGAAAAGCAAACAATGCAATGATATTAGGATATACACTTTCATATTTTTATTCTTATATAAGGGGCTACTGTTGGTCTCTAATTCAGTTTGTGTTATTTAAAATTGAATATATAAGTTACTTGGATAGAATTCATGTTTGGGGCCAGGTTGGTGAATGTATTGATATACTGCATTGAATGTGAATAATTATTGTAAACTATATTTTACAACTTTTTCTCTGGCTTTATTATATAAATTTTCTATTTGGCTAATGATTTAATCATATAATTTGATGAGCCTGTTCCTCCTTTTAAAAAATATTTGTGCTTTAGATGTAGTTGCTGGATGATTTTGTGCATATCTATGGTAGTCTTGTAATAAAAAAGCGTGGAAGCGGGAAGACATTAACCACAGAACTTATATGCGTACTAGAGGTCCGGTGCACGAATTTGTGCATGGGGTGGGGTCCCTCAAGGTGGCCTGTGGAGATCAGGCCCCAGCTTGTGCCCCCAGCCTTGCAGCCCCACAGCCCCACCTGGCACCCTGCTTTGGCCTGGCACCACCCCCCCTGCCCCCTCACCTGCTTCACCATTCTGCCTGCGGGACCATCGATTGGGGCCGGGCCCCCTACCCCCCCCACTCCCTGCTCCCCCGCCCCCCCCCCGCCGCACCCAAAAAGCACCCCAAAGCCCCCCCCCTGGAGGCACCGGGCCCCCCAAGACAACCTAGTTCCACAATTCCCGCCTTGGGAAACAGAGGCGTAAATCATGAGTTGGTTTTAACTGCAGTCTCCCAATAAAATAAATACGCGGTGTCAGTATTTAAAAATTAATTTTTAAAAAAAAAAAAAATGTAGCGCCG